>NC_056737.1:572102079-572157079 GCF_019279795.1 Protopterus annectens
AAGAATAGGAACTCCAAGGGGGTGGCAGTACTATTGATGCTTCCTCATATGGAGCCTGGAAAGAGGAAGCATGGGAGAGGTGGTGGCCATAAACCCCAGAATTTAGAGAAATTCCCAGACTGTGGTAGAGGACAGTGGAAGAAGAGACTAGAAGAAGGTTGTCAGAGACAAAACCTTGGTAACAGGAAGAGATGCCAGCATAGGAATGGTCTGAATCCTGCAACCAAGAAAAATATGATCCTGGGAGGGTGTAATCACTGACTTCTTGAGACTGATGGTGAACTCCAGACTTTTTAAGAGGCAAGAGGTAAAGTGAAGACTTTGTAGACTTGTCTTGTGTCTTTCGGCTTTTCCCGGTTAGGGGTCGCCACAGCTGAACTCCAGTCCGCTAATGATTGGCAGTTGATTTTTATGTGCCGAGTTGCCAGCCCTGACACACAACCTTCAATGAAGATACGCCCATTCACGCATGTCTCCACCCAGAAGACTAGCTGAAAATCGAATCGGGCAGCATCTTACTGTGAGGCGACAATGCTACTGCAGCATCACCACTGCGGATAGACTAAATAGTATAAATACTGGGAGAAGGAATCTGAATAAGAAGCCCATCTAGATACAGATATTCTCTATCCTTTGAAGCCTGCAAAAAGGCAATGATAGGAGCAAGGCATTTGGTGAATACCCTTGGGGAGGTAGAAAGGCCAAAGCAGAGAACTGAAAATGAGACACAGAAAGAAACAAACAGAGAAGCACAAACAGTTCCTGAACAGAGAGTGGGAATTGTTATGGCTAGGCTTATATAGGCCCTAGGGCCAATAGCCTAGTACCAACCTATGAACCTAAAGATAGGCATCCTTGAGGTCTAGAGAGAACAAGAAAGCCTGAGGGAAAGAGGAGGAGGAAACAAAGTCTGAAGAGACAGCATCCTGAAAGAATGGACCTTGAGAAAAGTGTTGAGGAGAGAGGTCTAGAATTGGTCTCCAATCCCCTCCTTCCAAAGATCCAAAAGCATCCTGGAGTAAAAAACTCTCCCCATTTAGGTGGGTGAAACAGGTTACTTGGTGCCTGATCTGAAAAGGATTGCAATACTTCAGAGAAAAGAGATAGTTGGTCTGATGGAGATTGAGGAATGCCTGAAAAGTGGAGAAAAGATTTACATATCCTGAACTACCCCTGGTAAATGAGACAGCACCCAAATGTCTGAGGTGATCTGTTGCCAATTTGGAAGACACAGATGAAAGCAGAGAGACAAGAGGACCTGGTTGAGGGGAAGGGGAGGTAAAATGTCTAACAGAAACAGGCTTGTCCTGAAAGGAAGGCTTCTGAGAAATAGGAGTCTGAGTGGACTTAGCAGAAGGAATATGCCTGAACCCCTTCTTACCTTTTGGAGGTTAATGAGTCTGCCTGCAAACAAAGGCAGATTTAGAAGGGTAATTCCTCTGAAGTTTGGATGTGGGAGAGACAGAAATATGCTTAAGTTCCTGCATGGCTTTACCCTTAACCTAGAAGGACTTTAAAACGTCAGCAGCAGCTGTTCTAAAAAATTTAAATTTTCCAGAGGAACATCCAAAAGTTTGGTTTTAATACCATAAGGCAAGGCCTGAAGACAAAGACAAAAATAACACCTCCCGAGAGAACCAAAAACAGCAGACCTGAAAGAAGCATCAGCAGCATCATAACTGCACTTTATGGAGTGATGAGTAACCTGAGAAGTTTAACCATCCAGGGAAAGAGCAGAAGCTTCCCTTTCTGAATCAGGCAGATCAGACAGACTATAGCTACCTGAGAAAGGAGCGCCAATACATACCCGGTCATGTGAGTTTGGTAATTAATAGCGCAAAATGAAAACGTGGCAGCAGTATATACTTTATAGCCAACCCTTCCATAGCACTTCTGTTCTTATCAAAAGGAAGGAGCTTAGAAGAAAACAAAAGTTTAGAAGGCTTATCAGTTGAGACAAACCATGGATGGGTCAGCAGAAGGACATTTAAACAAGAATTTGCAGTCTGAAGGCACCTTGTAGATCCTGCCAGGTTTCTTAGGGGCCACAGACTTAGAGTCAGGAGTTACAAAGGCAGCAGAGGTGTCCAAAAGTGCTGCCAACACAGGAGGAATTGCAAACGGCTTAGGAGACTCCATTTGTAGTATCTCTCTCTTGGATGTCAGAGACTTGGGAACAATCCAACTTAAAGTACTATTTCATATGAGCAATAGTATCCCCAAAGGATAATTCTTCCAAGTGTGACTCTGGGGTAAAAGAATCCTCTTCCTCTGAACCATAGTCCAGAGGAAAAGGAATATGAAAGGAGAATCTAAGGGATTCCTCCCCAGAATCTAGGGCCTCATCTGTGGAATCAGGTCCCCTTTTCCTCTAAACAGGCGTGGAAGACCAGGGAGGAGCAGGGACTTACACCATTGAGGAGGCTTCAAGGTGATCAAAGTGTTAAACATGCCTCAAGTAAAATCTTGTCATTTGTGTTGGGAATCTTTAGCAATAGGCGTAATATGCTTGGTGTATTGCTTTTTCTTAAGCAAGATGTCCACCCTAACAACCCTTAGCGGTTCAGTCCCTTGGCAGGATTCAATGAATGTAGTAGAAATCTCTTCCCAGACTAAGATTTGAGGAATGCCCCTCAGCCCTGTGGAAATACTCAACTATGGTTCCCACTCAATGTCTAGAGGAGATGTTTAAAAAGCCTTAGAGGATGTGAGAGAACTGTGATTCATGCCTGCCACCAACTGGGTCACAGCAGCAGAGTCTGATGCAAACACCAGACATTCTTCAGGAATTTCACTAGCTTCCAGAGAGATATCTGGTGAAGGATGGACAGCAATGAGATCAGGCTTAGACTTTTTGGCTGTGTTCTTGAAAGACGGCTGTCCCTTGGGACAGGAGGACTCCACCATAGCACCCTCAGCCATCAGTTTAAGACATTGGTTCTCATGGTATATGGAGAAGGAAAATAAATTACTATGGTGGGTCTCAGGGACAAAAGCTTAATAGAGCACTGTGTATCATCATGGGAAGCATCTTGTCAAAAAAGACACTGGTTGTGAAAGTCTTTATGGGGAATCTGCCTCCCACACTGACATTCTCCCTTCGTAGATGACATAAACACAGGTAACAATACTAAGGAGAAACCCAATTGGGCACTTATTTTAAGACAGCTTGGTAAATAGCAGAGCAGACAGATGTTCAGTTTGACATTCAGTAATGACAATAGGACTGGTGGCAAAGAAGTTCAGAGTATTTCTGTCCGTATGTCACCTTTATGCTCTACGACCTATATGGAGAGCATACATGAAGTATAAAATCTGTAAAATCCAGAGGCTTTGGTATACTGGCAGGACTTGGGCTATCCCTGGCAGGAGAACCTTTCAGTAAAGAATAGTGCAACAGTAAAATGGAAGGACATTTTTGTTTTTTTGTCCTCAACATGAATGAGGACCTTATTTATTTATTTATTTATTTAACTGGTCCTTGACTTAGAATAGAGGGAGTACCAAATCAGAGAGCTGCGCAGGGCACTCCAACAAGTAGCTATAGCGCTGATGTTCATGCACACACAGAGAACAAAAAAACATTACTGAACATGTTAAATCCATTTTATTTATTTTATTTTTATTTTTCATATTCAATTCTGACTTGCATTAAGCCTTTTGTATCATCAAATATGTGGAGTTTACCTTGAATATTTAATCTATCAATCTTTTAGTCTTCCACTGTAATGTTTAGTTGACAACAATTGCTGCCAATGTTAATAGCCTGTTTTATTCATGTTTTCTCTAATATAAAATCCCATACTTGTTTATCTAGTTTTACATCATCAATCATACAGGACACCAGATTGTGGTATCTTGCAGCTACATACCTGGTTTAGTATCATAAATGGCTCCTTCATTAATTTTGATTTGTACCAGCTTTTAGAAATATGCATAGCAGTTTTCATACTATACACATTTGAAAGCATAGTAGCCTACAACTATATTTTGTGGGTAATGTGCCAGTGACAGTTTTAAGTATGGTGCTCCAAACACCTTCTAATGGAATTAGTGACACTTGTACAAGTTTAAAATTCTGAAAGGGAAACCAATCCTAAAACAGGTTTGCAATCTGTCTGGATTAACCAAAATTAAAGTAACATTGTAATACTTATATTAATGCAAAATAAGTCTATTTGCTAAACATGACAAATGAGCAACAAGTTAGATTAAACTAAGGTTAAAAAGTCATGTCCTGCAAAATTTGGATAGCTTAAATATATGCAGTCAGTTTACTTTTCATATTCCTTTACATAAATGCATATTTTACATTATGCATTTCCAAAAAAATACTTATTTTAAAGAAAATCACATCTTGAAGTTCATGCTCCACGTTTACTTCTGTTGCTGAAGATTACAACCCTGGCATTATTGAGTTAAAAAAGCAAGCCAGTTCGCTATTCTCAGTTTTGTTGAATAAATATTTTTGAGAACTAGACTTAAGTTGCCCATGCAATATTTAAGCCTATGATGAGCCAGTGTTCTTTGTTTTGACAGGTGCACTTTATTGAGATTAACGATACACAGTGTTCGAATTCCCTGAACAACATGCAGTGCTTCTGTCACCTGAATATGATGGAGAATACAGAAAAGCTGAGGCAACCATATACAACTAAAGTAGGTCTTTCTCAAAACCAGTAATGCATACTGAAGTGACACATTGCTGTCACTGAAAATCTGTTTTAAGTAATGTTATATTAAGCATATGTTTGTAATTACATTTTAGGAGCTGAAAGTCTTTAATAGTCACAATACTTCAAGCATACTGCTGCTTTGCACCCTTATTACCAAGGATAGTTTATGTTGCCTGACACATTATCTCTATTAAGCATTTCAGAATTATTTAAATCATTACTTTGGCCGGCATTTGTATTTTGAATTTATTACTGTTGTCACATTAATGAAGAAATCCGTAGTGAGAGCTGATTTTTTCCTTTAGGCAGCTAAGGCCATTGTGTGTTGGCATTCTTTGTTTTAATTATTCACTGCCCTAGATTAAACAGCTTTATAGACAAATGACTTGCTGTAGTAAATACTGAAGTACTTTCATATTAAATCATGACTTTTTTACAGTTTACTAACTGCACAGAAGTAAAATTAGACCTAAAAATTCCAGGAGATTATTTCTCTTTGCCAGGACCATTAACAAAAGAGCAATGGTTCATGTCGAACTGCTGCCACGGTAGAACATTGCAATTCAAACTGCACAACATAAACCAAAAGCTTTTCATCATATAGCAGATCAGTTGAGCATTTTTAGCCAGTCTATTTTCCTTCTGTTTTTCATATAAACATAAATCATAACAAAAAAAACGACATATATGCTAAAATAATAAATATACAATTACATTATCACAGTAAGTGTTGTTGCCCTAGAAATGGACTTCTTCAGACTGCGAAAAGCTTGCACAAACACATACATGCCATGGAAGTAACAAACCAATCATGTTATCATAGGTTCATAACTGTTTACTAGGCTAATGACCACAAGGGCCTTTTTGAGCCTATCCAAGCACAAAAGTTAGCCAGCATTCAGTACGAGAGTTGTCCAATTTAGTTCATAAATCAATTAGTGTATAAAATACACTAGAAAATATCAAATGCAAGCCAGTTTTGAGCCAATGGTCTTCCTCGGTGTATTATATTACAAAACATTGTATTTATTTATTTATTTATTTATTTGTTTATTTTACATTTGCTGACCAGGCTAGTCTAACTGGATACATGTCCATTTTCAGAAGAGGCCCGAGGAGAAAAGCTCCGCTACATAAAATGCTAAAGGAATAAAGTAATATTTTAATACATTACTAAAAAGTAATTACAAAATTAAGTTGTTACAAAATAAACTCAGAGTCATTATATCAGTGAAACACAACAAAAAGTCTGACCTAATGACAAAGTTAGTAAACATTCAGCAGAAAGTCTATGATTTTCTACACGAGCTTGATATAAAAAGAGACATGATAGGATTGGTTAGAAGGTATTTGAAATTAGTATTAGGAAAGTATCGGGGAGTCCTAATAGTAGTTGAGACAAGGTTAATCAGGGTTTGAGCAGGGGCAGAGCCAGTGTGTTCTAAGATATGGTTTCAGTTTATGTTTGAAAAGCGTTGTTGAGGACAATGATAGAAGTTCACAACAAAGTTTGTTCCAGTTCTTTCCCACTGTATTAGAGGAAAGGGAGTCACCTGCCATATTGTTTGCTTTAGTAGTACAAACAAGCAGTTTATTCGATGAGCGCAGTGTTGTGAGATTGTTGTAGGGGGTAATAAGGTCAGTGAGTACTGGAGTGTTAGAAGATTGATACAGAATATTATGGGCAATGGTAAGTTGAAAAAATTTAATTTGGTTTTGTAGTTCTAGCCAGCCTAGCTGCTTTAGATTTTGAAAATGTTGGGTTCTATAAGGTCAGCCAGTGGCAAATCTAGCAATGCTGTTATAGGAATTTGTTAGTTTGTTAAGGTTGTTTTTTGTTAGATTAGTATAGATGGGTGAGGCATAAAGGAGTGTAAAGGTAAGGTGGGTTTGTGCAATAGTAGTTCGAGCCAAAGGAGTGAGGAAGGGTCTGATCCTAAAGAGAGATCCTAGTTTTCGATTCACTATTTTTATTGTATTGTTAATGTGAGTATCAAAGTTAAGATTGTTGTCTGTTTTTATTCCTAGTAGTTTGGTAGTTTGATTGGGAGATATGAGAGCACCATTATTAGATATGATTGTGAAGTCAATCGGAGAGGACTTGCGGGTAGGGGTAAAGAGCAAGAGTTTTGTTTTTTGTGGTTCAGGAGGAGGCAGCATTTTAGAAACCAAGTTTCAACTGTACAGAGCATATTTTAGGTTAGGGTCTGTAGTTCAAGTGTTGTGGTCGCAGAGCATATTAAGGTGGAGTCATCTGCATATTGTATACAGGTGGCTTGAGGAATTGTCAAGTGTAGGTCATTAATGAATACTGAGAATAGGAGAGGCCCTAGAATGGAGCCCTGAGGGACTCCTAGGGTAATGGGTAGTAGGGTGAATATGTTGTATCCCAAAGTACTGCCTGCTGCCTATTATTTAGGTAGGATTGGAACCATTTTATTGCTTGGGTATCTAATGAAAAGGATTTAAGTATAGTTATGAGAAGTTGGTGGTTTACCATATCAAAAGCTTTAGACATTTCGATGAATAGTGCAGAGGAGAGAATATTATTGCTGTGTTTTTTGTTAATGCAGTCTATGAAGGATAGGAGGGCAGTGGTAGTGCTGTGAAATGATCTAAAACCATATTGAGATCTTGCAAGTAGGTTATTCTGGATTAGGTGGTTCATAAGTTGTTCATATCACAATATATAGTCAATGCAGTTGAATAGGTCCACCCTTCCAATCAATTACATTTAAAGGTGCTCATTCATTCCAGGGGAAAAACCTACCAAGTTTAATTATCCAAGTTCTTTCTTTTTTATTTAAAATATCATGCCAACCAATCAATAATTGTGAATTTAAAACTGGACGTGGGGTGTTTGATAATATGCTTATATAAAGCATTAGACTGACATTTAGTTCTAATATTACTAAGATGTTCAGATATACAAAGTCTGAAAGGGGATGATGTCTGACCTATATAAAAGGTTGAACATGTACATGTAACAAGATACATGACCCAATCCGTGCTATAATTTCAAAGATTTTTTGTTGAAAATTTCTGAAGTGTTTTTACTAGTGAATTATCTGGTTTTGGTGACATATTTACAGAAAGAACAATGACCACAGTGAGCACAACCCAACAACATGCCCCCTTGCAGTATCCCTTGAGATGTGTTCCTATATTGTACTTTGTGTTTATAATGATTAAAAAACCCACCCATTATCTTGCCTCTTCTAAATGAAAGCCGACATCTGGAACCCAAGATATTAGACAATCTATCCTCAGCCGATAAAATATCCCAGAGTTTCTGAATCAGATCCATAAATCCAAAGGTGTTATACCCATAAGTGGTGTTTAATCTAATAAATGTATTGTTCCCATTGTATTTTTGTTGGTAATGTAACAATTCCTTTTTGAGCCTAGCCATGCATCCCAAATCTCTGACAAGTTCTGGTACCCTTGATAAGTGTAAGTGTGGGCCTGGAAGATGAAGCATTTACAGGTTACCCATGTCCATTAAAGACATAGGTGCAAATCAGGGATGAATTTCCAATTTCCTATCCAACTGTCCAAGTTGCACTTGAATTAGATTAGGTAGGAACTCTGCTTCACGTGGATGGGGAGCCTGTTCCATAGACAGGGTAGTCTCTGGGATACATACCCATCTCTCCAGCAGGTCCTAGTTATATCACAGGCAAGGTTTAAGTATTTAGAATGGGTAATTCTGGTACTGTTTGTTTTGTAGATATGAGGGAGATCCATCAGAGTGGGGTCTAACAATGCCCTATATGCCAGGCATAGATCTCCCTTCAAAAGCCTGTAGGAGACAGAATACAGGGATAGGGCCTTGAGCTGGTCTGCACAGGACATTTTACTTATGCCTTGTATTGTTTTAGTGAGGAACCTCAAAGAATACAGGGCATGTGAGGTGCACGTGGGTCATGTGATCAGGGCCTATGAGCCAATTCCCTTCTTTTCAAATAAACCCTAAAGTTTTCCATGTCATTAGACCTGATGCCTGGCATTCATTTAATTTCACTTATCACACATACTCCTTCCAATCTAATAGTTATTGCATGATTTATTTTCCATAAGGAATAAAAGCCTCTTCCAAAAATCAAAAATCACTAAATAATCCATAGCATGCCCAGAAAGTGCACTGCTAGCACCCCAATTCATGACTACATACATATGCTCATCAACCTTCACCAAATACCTAAATCACTGCATCAATACGTTTACCTGCTCTCTGAAAAATAACAATGTTCTGTCCTGAGTGTTGCTGTGGATGGTGCACTCACACCCTCCTAACTATAAAAACAAATTCTAAGTCGCACAACATAGGGGAAAGGTGAGAAAACAGATCATGAAAAACATGTTGACTTGAGTTGCATTTTCAATGAGTTTTTGTCATGATGAATCATAAGGTTTCTCTATTATTAGCTGTTATGTATGACAATATCTGCATAGTTCTCTGTTTTCTTTCATAAACTAAATAAAAGTTATGCACTCACCATAACTATGCATCTGTGTTTTCCATTTTCCTTCTTCTTCAACTCATGGGTCTTTGATCTGACTCAGCCACTTTTCTCTAGATTCTTGAATATGATTAGAGTTCTTCCTTTTACCCATAATTCCCCTTACTACTGCATTACCTCAGATCAAGGGCCAGATTCAATAAAGCCTACATTAAGTGTACACTAAGAGTACATGATATTTTATTTTTTTTATTTTACATTTGTTGACCGGCCTAGTCTAGCTGGATATATGTCCATTTTTAGTAGAGGCTCGGGGAGAAAAGCTCCAAACAGATCAAATAAAGTTCACATCTACAGAAGTACATATTTAAATTGCAAATACATAGATACAATAAAGCCAATACTAAGTGTACACTGTTCTGAGGGAACACTTGTTCACTGTACAATACATATGTATTAAATAAAATTCTTATTACACTTTTTGTGCTTTCTAGTCACTCAGAAAGATTTCACTAAGTGTACATTTCATCTACACTTTGTGGTAACCTTTATGAATCCCTGTCAATATTTAGAGCTGCAAGAATATCAGTAGGAAAACTAAAATTAGGAAGAAGAAGGTGTATGATATGTCTGTGCTGTCTGTTCACTCAGAACAGTGTACACTTAGTATTGGCTTTATTGTATCTAGCCCCAAGTTTGCTTTTACTGTTACTATATACCAATCTATATATAAATTATAATAAGAAAGAAAACAATATAGGTACAGAATAGTGGCTCAAACAGGAACTATGGCTCCTAACAAAAATTTCATCAGGTCATTCCCAAAGGCATGGATAAATGGAAGGGGTGAGAAGTTGAGTAAGAATGAAAATGGACAACACAGATGCATAGCTATGGGGAGTACATAACTTTTATATCTGATGTCATTTTCATTCATTCCTCAATGAATGGGACAGAGTGCCCTGCTATGATAACCTTGGGTGGCCCTCATGGAAGGATGTTTCGGAGATCCACAGAACCAAATGCAGCCCTGTTTCTGGAGATATCCAACTTGTAATGAGCAATAAAAATGTGAATACTGGATGAAGTGGCAGCTGCACAATCATCATCAATGGAAACTCTGACTCAGAAAGCAGAGGATGTAGCCATAATTCTAGCTGAATACACTTTTGGAGGTCTTGGCAAGGACAAACCTCTTAAAGAGTAAATATAGGCGATACAATCTGTTATCCATTTGGCTAAGGTAACTTTGGACCCTGTTTTTTCCAATTTGTTACTGATAAAGGAAACAAGTTGGTCACTTTTCCTAAACTCCTTCATTCTATGAAGATAAAAACAAAGCTGCCTATGCACATCTAAAATCTGAAGCATATATTACCCTTTAATGTTAAAATCTGGGAAAAAGACTGGCAAATTAATAACCTGGTCGATGTTTGTTTCAGAGGCAATTCTGGGTTGAAAGGAGGGGTTAATATGTACGGTAACTATCTTTATGGAAAAATCAAATAAGGCAGTTTCGAAGAGAGTGCTTGGAGTTCAGAAACTTGCATTGCAAAAGTAATAGCCACAAAAAAAGTTTGTTTTCCAAGAAAGAAATTTGAGATCTGACTTAGCTGAAGGCTCAAAGGGAGATTGGGCCAAGCTCTGCAATACAATAGTAAGATCCCAAGGTGGAGTAGGATCCTTTATTAGAGATCTAAGCAGAAAGATACTGTTAAGGAATGCTTTACATAATGGATGAAGCTAGAAGGCAAGCATTATCTCCTATGGGGTAGTTAGAGATGGCTGCTACCTGGATTTTGATAGTGGAGAAACTAGCACCACCTTGAAAAAAAAATGAAGCAAGAAAATCTAAAACAGCAGGAATTGCAGCAGTGAAGGGACCCAACTCGGTGCTGTGCCCTAAAGGAAAATCTCTTCCATTTACTCTTATAATATTTTCTCATAGAAGATATATGGGATGAAAATAAGATTTGGCGAACAAGAGAGAAAAGCATGGACTGTCTAGCAATCACTGGAATTGGAGAAACTATGCAGTCAATTTGATGCCTGGAATGCCCGAGTGAATCATCCCCGATGGATGTGATAGTAGATCTGGAATAGGGTCCAGTGTCCAAAGGGGACATAATAGGTTAGACCATAGGATGGGGAACCAAACTTGCAGAGTCCAAAAGGGGGCAATCAGGATTACCTTCTCTTCAAACAGACTGCTTTCTGAAGAAATTTGGGGATTAGAGGTAGGGAAGGGTAAGCATGTAGGAGACCAGAGGGCCAAGTGTGGACTGCAGCATTTCTCAGGGACTCCCCCTGAGGGAGAATTAGGATGAAAAACCTGCTGCACTTGTTGAGTGGAGAGGCAAACAGATTGCAGCAAGGTTGACTCCATTTGTGAGAGATAATTTCGGCCACTGCATGATTGACAGACCACTCGTGAGACATCAGGATAGTCCTGCCGAGCTTGTAGGCTAGAATGTTAGACTTCCCTCATATGTAGGTTGCGACAAGAAAACATTTGGAGGAGATCGCCCACTGCCAGACTTATTGCTTTTTAGCACAGGGGGTAAGATCTGATTCCATTTTGTTTGTTAATGTACCATATGATTGACATATTGTCTGTTTGGACAGCAATTGCCCCTAGACGAAGAGAGTTCTGAAAGGCCTGCAGTGTTAAGATGGACTGCTCTCATCTCCAAAATGTTTATATGCAATTTGGTCTCTTCTGGGGACTACATGCCTTGAACAGACTGTCTCAGGAAATGCCACCCACCCCAACTGGGAGGCATCCATGGTCAATGTGGCTTTTGGGGGAGGAAGGATAAAGAGATGTCCCTGACAAACAATCCACCAGAGTGGGAAGTCTCTGCATTCTTGTGATAGTTTTAATAGGATGTTTCAAATGTTGTCAAAGAATGCACCATTGTACTGCTAGAGTCTGTTAGAGAATTTACATGTGAAGATAAGTGGTAGGTATCAGGGTGATCATTGCAGCCACTGAACCTAAAGCTAGAGGAGAGAGGTGAGAGAGAATTTGTCTGACTTGCACTCTCAAGGTTTGAAATCTGCTTTTTGGTAAAAGAGCAAACTAACTGACTGTGTATAGGTGAACCCCCTATAAACTCCAAGACTTGAACTGATTGAAGCCGGCACTTGGGAAGACTGACTGTGATCTCCAGGAGCTGACACAAGTGGAGTATGTAATCCCTGGCTTTTTTCTATGAGATGCCTGGTTAGTGTGGTGAGAAGCCAGTCATCCAGATAAGGAACCACTCTGAAACCATGCAGTCTGAGATGAGCTGCCACCACTGCCATGCATTTGGTGAACATCCTGGGGGATTTGGTGACACCAAAGGGCAGGCCTTTAAACTGGTAATGACTGGCTCCAACTGGAAACATAAGTATCTTCAAGAGCAACTGTTCATCTTGATGTGATAGTATGCATCTTGAAAATCTATGGAGCACATCCAGTCATCCTTCTGCAGTAGATGTAGAACAGACTGAACCTTGATCATCTGGAACTTGGAGTTCTTTACAAACTGATTTAGATAACAGAGATCCAAAATAGGTGTTAGGTCCCCTGTTTTCTTTGAGTAATTCTGGATCCTCTTTGGTCCAGTGGGACTTCTTGGATGACTCTTTTATCTCACAGCTTTTGAAATTCTAGAGCTGCTAACTCCCACTGATTGGGTGGAACACCGAGGAGACGTTTTCTTGTTTTGTGAGGAAATTTGTAAAAAGGGAATGACATATCCTCTGGATATGATCTTTTGCACCCAAAAATGTTTTGAGATGGCTGTCCAGGCATCTGGGTGCAAAGACAAGCACCCCTGACTGCCTCTAAAGAAGAACAGTCAGGTAACCTTTCAGGAATGCTGAAAGGGTCTATCCGAGAAGCAGTCTCAGACCCCTTGATTTTGAGGAACCCTCTGCTGCATGGACAGTGTTTTTGATTATTTCCCTCTCTGTATCTGGAAGAAAATTCCCCATATGAGTCTTGAAAAGGTCTTTGAGACTTCTGGAACCACATCTTTCCAACAGCATTGATTTTTGGAAAAAGGTCTCTGCGGGGTAGAAAAACAAATTCCCACAGCAGTCAAGGTCTTTCCATCTTGCTCACTGCAACAAAGTGCATCTTAAGCAGGGAAGATCAATCAAAGAGAGAACTGATGAATGAAGATTTAAAGGGCTCCGCAAAAATCACACAATCACATCCAGGCACATCTCCTGATGGCTATGCCTGAACCTGCAGCCCGGGAGGAACCTTCAGCTGCATGAAAGATTAGCCTCATGGACGCATTTGATATAGATCGTAGGGTGGCCAGTTGCAAGGGATAAACCTTCTCTTCCTCTGCCAACATGTACCTAGGGATAGACTCAGAGAGTTCCTTAATCAAGTCCCTCTGTAACCTAGTAAGATCTGCCAAATAATTAAGTGACCATGAGGCAAAGGTCACTGACACATACACACACTTTTCATATATGTCCAAAGCCCTAGACTCTCTATTAGATCGATGAACAGTGGAGCTGTGTTCAACTACCTCCCTTTTTGTGTCTGACACAACAACCATGGCATCTACAGGGATTCCCCTACTCCAAAACTGTCTATCTTTTGGTGCACCAAGGATTTTGTCTGGATGCTGGGCAATATGTTCTTCGGTATCCAGCTCCTTCCAAACCTGGTGGGAGACAAGGTCTATAAGTTCATCCACTGAGGAGGGGGTTAAGCAAAGACATAGATGGGCCAGACCTGAAGGCTTCTAGGAGCACCAATTCCTCCTGGGAAGGGGGTTTGGAAGACCAAACACCTTTTTGGTGTAGGATGTCTAGAATGTCTTCAAAGAAGATATCATCTGGTGGTGACCTTGGTGACCCTTCCCTTAATCACAATCTGTGTCTTCAGCGAAAAAGATTCCTGAGGGGAATCTAAGTGCCTCCTTTTGCACAATCTCTTCCTGGAAGCTCTTAAGGGCTGGCTGTCCCAGTGGAGTAGAGCTGATGAGGCTCAGAGACTGGATCCAAAGGGAGAACAGGGATAGGATCCAAGGAAGTGAAAGTCAAAGTAGCTCTCAGATGGGAGAAACCCCTCACCACCACCTTGAAGGTAGAGGGAACAGGAGAAGCTGAAGTCTACCTCACCAGAGCTGAAACTCTCGGTTCAGTCGAACCTTGACCCCTCCTGGATCTCTGTTCTGAGGGAAAAGTTAGACCTGAGCTGTCAAGTGCTGAGGCTCCCAGGGGAAGTGACAGCTCCGAAAGCCTTGGAATCAAGGTCATTTCCCAGATCCAATGCTTCAACTCTGAGACTTGTCCTGCTCAAGGGTAGTCAGCACCAAACAGGTCAGGGAGACAGTCTGAATCGAAGAAGAAGGAATCTTCGGATCAAACAGTTCAAATCTTGGGGCTGTCCAATCTAAGGACTGCAAAATAATAGGTCAGATCAGAAAAGGGGAGATGGTGGGATGTGGGGATGTGACGAAGGTTGAAGGCTCATGGATTCAATGGAAGATGGAGATAGTAACAGTCACATCTAGATCTGTGCTCTGAGAAATCTCCTCATCATCCTGTCCACATCTGCTTCAGAAAGACTTTATATGGACAAGATCCAAGAAGAAGTGGAAGATGCTATAATTAAGAACTGCACTGTAGTTTTGATTGTGTTCCTACTATGGTTAGGTTGCCAACTTAGGGATGTGCGTGCACAGTAGCACTTGTTATAGCTGCCCTTCCTTCCTTAAGGAAAAGCTGAAGTAGACAATCATTGATGCCCATTAAAGGATATGCTTTATTAAGTCACTACATGCAGTACACAGTGAATTAAATCGAAGAGGAATGAATCTTTCAACTGTAGGTACCTCTGTGAGCCCACTTTGGCCATTTCTTCTGCCAGGCACACGCAGTGATCCATGAAGAATACCTCTCACAGGTTAAGATGTCCTCTAGTGTCACACAGGCTTATCCCTTCCGATGCCATCCAAGTTGCCCAGGAGAACAACTCCAGTGATGTAACATTTATAGTCCTGATTACAAAGTAAGGCTGCCAATTGCACGCAGTTCTCTAGGTTTCTTCGGTCAAAGCAAAAGTACAAGCTAGCCCCTCACATGATCATGGCACATTAGAGTCACCCTCACAAAGGGTCCCACCAAGACACCAAGCCATCTTCACAGAAAAGTTAACATATGAATGTTCTTCAGAGCACACTATACTTCACAATGGTAATATTAATGTGTCAGCCAGATATAATGGCAATTTTATATTGAAAAAGCAATTGGATAATTTATAATGTAATATAAGAAAAGAAACATTTACAAAGTGGGGTTGCTAGATACAGGCTATTACAGCAGATACAAACATTTACAAAGTGGGGTTGCTAGATACTTGCTATTACAGCATATTTTTTATCTAATGTACCCTTTCCATTTGATGCCCTGAATTATACATAACTTCCCTTCTACTTCATGCTGTTATTAATAGAAGTATTACTTTCATGAGAACTGATAATTTAAAAAAAAGTTAAAATATGAACATTCTTCAGAGCACACTCTACTTCACAATGGTAATATTAATGTGCCAGCAAGATTTAACGGTAATTTAATACTGATAAAGTAATTGGAAAAATTATATTATAATTATATTATAAGTGAACAGTCACTGGACATGACTTACCATTAGACAAACAAATCCTTGTACATGCTTAAGACCACTTGTCATACACATGGTGTGTTGTGTGTGTGTGTGTGTGTGTGTGTGTGTGTGTGTGTGTGTGTGTGTGTGTGTGTGTGTGTGTGTGTGTGTGTGTGTGTGTGTGTGTGTGTGTGTGTGTGTGTGTGTATCAAAACACACACATGCACAAGCTCTAAACCTCTTGGCATAGGGATAAGGAACAAAATATTGCTCTTATTTAAGTTGCTATAATAAAAGGATATAAAGTCTGAAACTCAGATGGCTATCATTACTTGGAGACTGTAGTCTTCAACCATTTCTCAGAAACACCCACATTTTATGAGAAAACAGACCAAACATATGACGCAAAAACAATAAGCAAAATTAGGGACAGTTGAGACATATCCCTCCCTGACACACACACCATAGCTCTCAACCCCTTAATGCAAGAATAATGCAGCAAGCCAAAAATAACAGAAGGATAAATTACCAAAATTAGGGAGAGTAAATATTGCTCTTGTATACTTAAAGTTGCTAGAATAACAGGGTTGCATTAGCATGTGTGTCACCCAAATAGTATTCTGAAACTCAAATGGCTATCATTATGTTGGGGTCCCATTCAGTGTCATCTTTCCATAACGTTAAACTGCATATGGTCAGATCTATAAAACTGACATTATAGAATGTTGACAACAGAAACACACAAAACTGTGATTTTTGAAGGGGGCAATCCCCTACCCTTGCAACTTATCTACACCAACACTGGGATCACACAACAGTGAAAAGGGACAAATTCCAACTATTCAATATTTTGACTTTTATTTTGTGCTACAAACAGCTGTTCAATCTTTATACACACATAACCATTTGTGAGTAACAGATTAAAGCATAAGACAACATCAAGGACCAGAACTATAGCTGGCTTAAAAAAAAAAACTCGCTAACTTGAGGAGCAAAAAAAAATCTCACAACTAATTTACCATTACTGTAAGCAACTATAGTAATTTGTTACAGTTACTTACTGGCTAACACTCACTAACAGTTGGATATTCAATGAACTGTCACTCATTAAATGAATGGATGACAGCTGTTTCTGAACTTCCAGTTTTAAATACAGCTGTTTTATATTTTGTTGATAGTTTTTGCATTACCTTACATTTTTATGAAGGATATGAAGTCTGAAAAATCAAGTACCAGTCAATATTTTGGAGCTGACAACACAAATAATACTGACAAATAGTTTACAGAGTTCATAAGAGAATTGCACAGCAGCTCTCTGTTCATTGTTACAGTAGTGGTTGTCAGGCATCTGTCCATCTCAGACCATCTTTTAAGTAAAACAGAATGTAGAAAGATGGGGGGGGGGTAGTGGAACAGTAAAATCTGTGGAAATTATAATATTTTCTTGACAGTTTAGCTACTGAAGATTATGGATTGACTACATGTAGCTGCAGCAGCACACTTGGGCAATAATCCCATTGATGTAAGTGTTTGATAAGAACCAGCATGTAACAGGCAAGTAACAGTGGGGTTAGAAAAAGTCCTTTTTCTTTGAAAATTGAAATACAAAGTGTGTGTGTGTGTGTGTGTGTGTGTGTGTGTGTGTGTGTGTGTGTGTGTGTGTGTGTGTGTGTGTGTGTGTGTGTGTGTGTGTGTGTGTGTGTGTGTGTGTGTGTGTGTGTGTGTGTGTGTGCGTGAGTGTGTGCCTGCATTCACACATATGTATATATACAACTATCTTACAGATGCATAATCACATTATTCATCAAGTAAGTTTGTGCAACTATAAAACATTAAAATGTAAATAAGTATATAGTAGAAGTCAAGAGTACTTTTATCCTCAATAGGTATGGTAGAGAAAGATGGCCTTTTGGGCTGGTGCTGTAGGTACTATTTGGACTGTCATAAAGGTCACAATACAGTCATGTATGAGTTAACCAGACAATGTTCTTAGCTATGGCTGAAATTGGTCACTGTGGACTAGTCCACTTAGCAAAAGAACTATTAGTAGTAGTGATGGTGATGATGATGATAATAGCATGCCAGACTTCATAGCCTGCTGACCACCTGAAAAAGATCACCATGCCATTTAGATGCAGCAGAGATCTGTTCCCTCATTCTAGAGATCTTCGTCAGGAATGAAAATATTTGTTGATAAGAAGTTCTTCCTTGAGAAGGCATGTCCTATACCATTCCTTGTTCCATCATCTGTCTAGCCTACACATCAAACTCGGCGCATGGTCAAACCATGGTTTTTGTCAAGCTGATACCCTAGGAGTCCACTGAGTAGGGTGACCAAATCCAGTGCATAAGTAACAGCATTGGTATAAGCCAAAATTAGTTCATCTGGATCAATTGCACTATCCAAGGAAATGGTCAAGGGTTTGGCATAACATATCCAAAGTTATAGACCCAAAATCCATATGTCTGACTGATATCAAGAAGCTGAAACATGGAATGTTGAGCTTGAAGTACATCAGGTAATGGTCAGATCAGTAGATATGTTCCACCACCATAGCTCTGGTCTCATAGCAAGCTGAAAGTCTAAGAGCAATGAATTTCCAGATTTATGAGATGGAGTGGAAACTACCTGGATGAAGCTGAAACTCACTGAATCTCTCCAACAAACTCCACAGTAACTTCAGACATCTCATCATCAACACATATATTAAAATGCCCTAAAAGTAATTACTGAGGGGGATCATGAAATAGGTTGTGGAGACCAGAGAACTCTTGTAGGAACATCCCAGGATAACCTGATGGATGATACACAAGGAGAACTCTACAATTTATTTGTGCCCTTGCATACATAGCAAAGGTGCTAAATCCTGCAGCTTCAACCATCATCAACTCATGTCTGATAATTAAACAGCTACCCACTCCAAGAACACCCTTGCCTAGGACTGTGAATTATACTATAACTTGCTCTACATGTACTTAAACTGGAACATGGACAAAGGGCTAGGCCCTAAGCTTTCATTCATCTAACAAGTTCTCCATGCTGAACATCAGATTTAATTTTGAAAAGCTAGTCAGATAGAATTCCCAGCTTACTTATGATTAATGTGGCATTACATAACATAGTCCTGAACAGTGTATAGGGGGGCAGGTCCTGTCTTATCAGTTGGTGATAGTAGTCCGTTCTAAGAGGTGCTAACATGAGACAAGGGAGAGTCCAATCAACAAAGTATTTTCACTTTGGTTGGTGCTGATCAACACTAATCCCTACTAGTAACCCATTAGGATACAGAAATAGACCCCCTTCTAACTCCAGCCTATGAATCTTTACAAGGCCTGCACTTATGAGACAGATAGCAATGAAGAAATACTGCAAGAAAGGGTAATTCTTCAAGGAGTTTGAATATGATCTTCCGAAAATATCAACTGCTTCTAAAAAGAACATATCTCCTTGCAAATATTATCAAATCAAATCTTGTGCAGTCACTACATTGTCTCCTAAAAGGAAATACAGTTTTTCATACTCTTGCTAAAGCAAAGCAGCATTCTATAAAATAAAGATCACAATTACTTCTTGGTTCATGTCTATAATGGCTGCTTAACTAAGATTCCTGCTCTTTCCTTTGCTCCTTTTTCATACCCCCAGATCCTCTATTTACAATATGTGATCCTTCCCTTACTTTTGAATTGCCTTCTCCCCATAATAAACTAAACTACATTGATAATGCTTTCACAAAGATATGATCCAAGGTTTGGGCATCCCAACCTAATTCCTTGTTATAAGATACTCAGTCCTTCCCTAACTAAAGATTCTCTGTAACAGCAAAATGCGACTGTTTCCAAAGCATATAACCTAACACAACACAATATCATCTTCAAACTCACCTTCAAATAATTTCCAGCTCCTGATATTCAATCATCTTTTTCATATCACAACTACTCTACTCTTCCTAACCTTCCCCCTTATTCATCTTCTATTTCCCACTTCACTATAAATACTGTAGATATTTTACTTTTTGTTAGTCTTGAAATTCTGTACATAATTTGTGGTCTTGTGTTAACTTTGGAAAATTATATTGCGCCTATACTTGCTTCTTCTTATTGATTTAACTAAAGTATATTAATGGTTTAACTACATTTTTTCATATTGTTTCAGGACTGTTTGCTTTACTGTGATTCAGGGTTCTACCCTACTACATATATTTTAAATAAATAAATCATTCAATAGGCAGATAGCTAAAAGGGTGCCCCAAGGACAGGAGAGCCCCATAATCACTCTCTTAAATTAACAACTGAGCCAGCAAGAAGCAAAAAAAAAAAAAAAAAATACAAGTGGGAAGAAAATATTTAAACTTTCAACGAAAAGAAAATAATGAAAAATACAGCAGTCAGTAGGAAAATGAATGTCCTTTAACGTTGTGACTTTACTTTAGATAATGAAATAAAATGCAATTATGTAATTAAAATATATCACATTAATACAAATGTCTTTAAAGTAGCTAGGGACACTGAATGATGAGCAGTATATAGTGTAATTATGGACAGTGTGCTCATCACCCTCCTTATCTAAGGGAATCACAATTGCTTTCTTCCAGAATTTAAGCAGCAGTTTTTCATTCATTCATCAGCTAACCACTGTGAACTGGAATAGGTATGGTGGTCACAGTGACTCTGATGAATTTTGAAAGATTATCTGCACAGCTGGGACCATTTTTGATTCTTTTGAAGGAACTTTAGACCTGAACAACTCATTAATGAATACAACACAGATTCATATATTGTTATGACTACTGATCTCACTGGTGTACTTTGGTGTATGGTTATTTGTTTGTGAATTACTTCAAGTTATATGAATTCCTGTACTGTTTCAGCAGATGTTAAGACAGGAAATATGCTTGGAAGTAAATGTTTTATAGCATGGAATTACTGGTGTATTGTCATCCAGAAAGACTTTGGTTTGGATTTGTTTGCATATTTTACTGTGAGGTGAAATAGCTCTTTTATTATCCATTATTATTATTTTGTACTTTTTTTCATTTACCTCCTTGGAGTTCTCCATAACTGATGTTTTTCTTAGCAAACATGCTTTTCATAGCTTATTTCTATGTGCCATCATTTGTTCATAGGTAAGTATTTGGCTAGCTGTCCTTGAGGGTCATTTTAAGCCTAGCCAATTTCTCTTTTTAGGCTCAACTTAACCTATCCCATCTGGTTAGAGATTGGCCTTACCTATCCCATGGTTGATAATTATATATTACCCATAATGAGAATAATTGGGATCATACCATAGATAATTTGAGGGGACCCATGCATGGGATAAAGGATCTAGGAGCTGCCTCTGTCCATTAGTAATACAGGGGACAGTCCTGGGGTAAATATTGTGCTTCCCACCCATACATCTAAGTTGCACTTGAATGTGGACAAGGATGAACTTTGTTTTATGTGGATGGGGAGGTCTGTTCCAGAGCAGCAGTATCCTTTGAGATATATACATCTCCATCCAATGTGTTCTGTTGGTGCTGCAGAAAAGGTTTAGATGTCTAGCCTGAGTATTTCTGATGCCATTTGTTTTGCTGATGTGCAGTAAATCCATCAGTATTAGGTCAGACAATGTCTGTATGCCAGACATTGGTCACTTCTTAGCAGTCTGTAGGATACAGAGCATGTTGATAGTTCATACTGGACATGTTATTTAGGCCTTGTATCATTTTACTAAGGTGTCTCTGTGGCAGTGGCAAATCAAAGGGGGGCTGCAGGAGACAGCTGAATGGGTGGGGTCAATGGGAACGGGGTGTGGCCAACTAGAAGGAGAGGAGCTATGCTCAAAACCACAGAAACTGTAACTAATTAAATACACTGCCCTGGGTGCCAAACCATCATTATGAGAGTCCAGTCAAGACAAAATGAAGTGTAGAAGAAAAATATTTCAATACACTGGCTGCATGACAGCTTACTTAATATCTAGATGGAAACAAAAAGGTTGTGAGGCATGAAAAAATAAATTACTTTTTAAATACATTACTTGAATGCCAGTCAAAATCAAGTATAAGAAAAACAAGCAGCACTCAACTCAGACCACTTCTCCTTGCACTGCAGTTCTAATTATAATTTATATTCAGCTTTATTAAAGTACCAAGTAACATGCTGAAACTAGCAATCTCTTTGATACCCCCACTTGTAAAAATGTTTCTTATCCAAAAAAGGCCTGCTGCCTGACAAGAACTATCTACTTGTCTCATGGGGAAAACATGATCAAAGTAAAAAATGAACAAACAAGAAACAAGCTCAAGATAGATTGCTTAAAGGATTACTGCACAGATTATGGACCACACACGATAGACTGGCATTCTGTTTAGTTTACAGGTAAAGCCTGCAAAGATGACTAAACATCCCCCAACAAATGTAATGAGCTTCTTAAAATAATGTAATCCTGTCCTTTATTACAAATACTGTCATATGCATTTCAATACCCAAGGCTTATACGTTATCTAGTTGTGTAAGTATTCTCTGCATGGCAACAACAGAAAGGCTTTCAATGTTGGCAGTTCTTTAACAGTATGCTAATTAAAGCTTACTTGCATCTTACAATCTCAGACAAGCTTACCTGATGGTCATTAAAGCATTGCTACTTAAACACAGAGCAACAGGCACTTTCTGAATAATAATAAGTATAAATCAACAATATAAAAATATGACAGAAACCAGAACATTCTGCAAAATCAAGGACAGATGAAAAGCTTGCTTGGACACATTCAGAGTCACTACATGGGGGAGTGGGGTGCAACAGGTATGTCACAATTTGAAATGTCTCTGGCTGACTGTAATGGCCCTGACACATTTGTCATACCTCTCAACCTAAGAGCAAGAAATCTGGACAAAGCCATACATAGAAGTGGGACAAAGGCCCAAAAATAAGGACAACTTTAAATATTGCTCTTATAAACTTATAAAGATAATAGAATAGTAGGTTTTGCATTAGTATGAATTTTCTGAAGGGTATGAAATTTGAAACTCAAATGTTTGTCATTATTTTCTAACTTCAGTCTTTAATGATTTGCCACTAATTTGCCAAACAAACACAATTTTCTGAAAAACGGACTTAAAATGTAATGCAAAAATATAAAATAGCCACACAATACAGCTGGGAACCTGTCAAAGAAGGGATACTTTTTTTAATATTAGTACTGCTAACTTGAGCAGCTGACAAAATAAAATAATCTACATGCATTTCTGAAGTAAAAGTAATCTATAACTCTGATTATTACACTTATTTATTCATTGTAAGCCCTCCATGTTTTCTTCCAAAATTGCCATTTTGTGGAGGGGTTATTAGGGGAACAGCAACATTTTGAGCCAAAATCGGAGACAGTTGAGAGGTTTGGATATGTCTAATTCTATAAAGCAATTTATTTGCACATACCTCTCAACCTATTAATGCAGAAAATCTGGACAAGGTCAAATATATTGGGGGGACATATAAACAGTACTAAAAATTGCCCTTATATAAACTGATACAGTTGATAGAATAACAGGTCTTGCTTTAGCATGCATTTTTCTGAAGGTTATGAAGTCTGAAACTCAGTGTTTGTCATTATTCAGTGACTTAATTCCTAAATGATTTGCCAGAAAACCACAATTTCTATAAGGAACAAACCAAAAATAAGAAGCAAAAATCTATTCATTCTGCAAAAATCTGGACAGTTGAGGGGTATAGTTCAGCCAGGGCTGTTTTTCAGTTTGCCACCATTCCCCCCCTCACAAAATCATGGTCAAATGGAGCCTCCTCCCTGCAGTCATTCCAATGAACCAGTACTTGGCTACTTCACCCCATTTACCATAAACACTAATGTGCATACTGCTTTACTTCTGCAATGATTTGGACTTCATTTGAAAGTTTTATTTTGCATTTTACACCACAAACACTAATAGATATCTGCTAAACAAGGCAATGCAGTCTCACAATGAAATCAGACTTAGCATTAAAACTTCTGTGCCCTTGAAATTCACATTCATTAAAACAGCATTGAAACCCACATTCAAGGAAAATACATTTTGCCAGTGGCAGATAAAGATTAACTTTGGGCTGTTTTCAAATCACAGTCCCCTTGCACACAAAACATACACATGCTATTTGATACACCATCCTAATTGTATTAAATTATATTCCTTGTACAATACAATACAGTTTTTGAGGGCATTTTAAATTTATTGTTTTGAACATTTTTCCAGTAAACAATGAAACAAAATGCATGCACAAATAATGACAAAACTGCTAAATTCAGAACATTTCCATCATAAAAGTCTACTCAAACGTCTACAGTCCACCAGTATCAGTAAATATGCACAATCTCTGAAGAAGTAAAAGTCATCTAAATAATTCCACATT
This sequence comes from Protopterus annectens, assembly GCF_019279795.1. NCBI lineage: Eukaryota > Metazoa > Chordata > Ceratodontiformes > Protopteridae > Protopterus > Protopterus annectens. Next base: position 572,126,221 of record NC_056737.1, read on the forward strand.
AAAGAAATCTGTAACTAATGAAGAGGTTGCTGCTAGCAAACAACTTTATATTTCATTGTTTCATCTACAAATAAAGTGCCTGTTGCCCTTGAGGAATAAATTACCTATGTTACACTAAAAAAAGATAAGCTAGTAATATTGCAATAGGGAGTGGATGGCAAACTGATAACGGGTTCATAGTTACTAGGTATCTTCAGCAAAAAGGACTGCAGCATCCACCCTTTTTGCAACACAGTACAGTGTCAAGACTGCATCTACCTACTGTGGGAGTAGAACCCATAGCCTTCTGCATCAAAAGCAAGTCCACTACCTGCTGTGCTATTAACAATGCAAGTAGACTCAGCATAAGCAGCACTAAACTTTGCTCCCCTGCAGCTCTCAGCTCCTTGTAAAATCTACTCCACACTCAGCTGTATCTCTGAACTTTGCAGCACAAGAAATATGAAAAAAGCCAAAATTTATTGGAGGGGAACAAAAGCCCAAAAAACAGGGACACATTTTAAACATTGCTTGTATAATGTTGGAAAGTTGCTAGAATAAAATGCTATGTTACCACCATACATTTCACTGCCAAGTCTTGAAACCAGGACCCTGTGCAAAACAGAGAAAGCACCATATCACTATGCCAAATCAGTTGTTTTGTAAAAGAGAGAAAGACTGAAACTTAAATGGCTACCATTTAGTGAATTCAGTTCTCACCATAGCTGTCAACCTCTTAGCACAAAACACCTGAGCAAAGCCAATAATGGGGGAATACAGCCCCCAAACATATTCAGTGAATTCAGTTTTTACCATAGCTCTCAACCTTAGCACAAAAAAAACTGGACAAAGCCAATAATGGGGGAATACAGCCCCAAAATAGGGACAAATTTCAAATATCCATCTTATAAATTTAGAAAACGTCTAGAATAAAATATTTGGTGTTACCATGTACTTCCTGAAGCATACGAAGCCTGAAATTCAAATGCTTGTCATTTTTATTTATTTAACATTTGTTAACCAGGAAAGTCTGACTTGGAACAAAAGCCAATTTTCAGCAGAGGCCCAGGGAGAAACACTCCAGACACATGTCTTTGTAAGATGGGAGGACACCAGAGCACCCAGAGAAAACCCACACAAACACAGGGAGGACATGCAGACTACACACAGAAGGCACCCCAGCCAAGAATCAATCCAGAGAACCTGTAGCTGTCAGTCAACAATGATACTACTGCACCACTGACTGTGTAAAGGCACAAAAATATAGAAATCACAGATTTTATGAGGAACAGAACAGAACAAATATGAGGCAAAAATCTGCAATTTTTTTTTACAAATGGTGGTGGGTAGGGAATTCAGGCTCTTGCCACCTGGGCCAAAGGTACAGGGTTCAAGCCTGATTCTTTACCCACTACCATATAGCAACTGGGACACACACACACACACACACACACACACACACACACACACACACACACACACACACACTTCCATACCTTCAAAAACCCAAATATTCCTTCCTGCAGTTCTTCCAATGTCCGTAAAAGCCTGCACTGAGATATTCCTTTGTCCGTAAAACACATAGCCCGTGCAGAGCAAGTCCTGCAGTTCCAAACATCTGTAAAACACATCCAAAAGCCTGCAAGAGCAAGCTGAGTGCTACGTAGCCAGCGGACATTGCAGTCTGATCTCCTTCCAGTCTATGCAGTTGTAACTGCATAGACTTCTGGGATATTGCTGCTGAATGTTTGTCTTCCTAATCTAGACTGCTGGTGAGAGAGTCTGGATTATGTGCGCATGCTCCAGAGTGGTTCACCAGCAGTCTGGATATCGGGAAATGCCACAAGTGTGCATGAACGATGTTCCGTGACTTGCGTTTTGTTTTTTAGCTTTGTATTTTCTTTTATTTTCTTTTTTCTTTTCTTTTCTTTTTGTTTTACAGCTGGGGGGGCTGCAGTCCTACAACGCAATAGCATGAGCCGCCCCTGGTCTGTGGGTGTTCCAGTTGTTGCATCTGTCTACACAGATACATTCCAAAAGCAGGCATTATATTTAATGAATGGCCTAATGAGGGCTGAGTAAAGGGGAGCAATGGCATTCCTAGACCTAGACACAATCCCTTTGTTTATAATCTGTGCTATATAGATGGACTTTCTTTTTAACAATGGACACATTGGACAAAAGGTAGGTCACTACCCACACAAGTTTCCAAATCCCATTCAACTGGGTCATCTCTTAGGGGTGAATTGGAAATGTGGTAGTTCCCTGGGCTAGATGACTTCCCTAAGGATACAGTAATGAATTTTTTGGCATTTAGTTTCAGTTCATGGTTTTGGCATCAGTTGTTTATTTGGGACAAACCTTCCTGCAGGATGGCTAAATCATTTGGGGATTCAATGAGTGCAACTAGCTTGCAGTCATCAACAAACTTAGTCAGCCAGAGCCTTTTTGGTATTGGCTTTTACTTTAGAAAAATAGATGCCAAAAAGGCGATGACCCAACATAGAACCCAGGGGGGTCTGCACTGGTGATTGGTCTATTTGTGGAGGTAACTTCCCCTATTTTGATTTCCTGCATCCTAACTGTGAGCCAGCTGGCAATCCAGTGGGTAACAGGAATTTATTCCAAGTGTATTTAGTTTTGCTACTGTGCCTAAGTGGGGAATTGTGTCAAAAGCTTTGGTCAGGTTGAGGTATGTGGTGTGTACCATTTTGCCTTCATCCATTGCTTTGGTGACCTTTTAAAAAAATCCACCACATTGAGTAAGCATGACCTGCCCTTGATGAATCCAAACTGAGACAAGTCCAGTATTTGGAGGTTCCTGATTGGTTAATTTCATGATAAGTCTTTCCATGGCTTTGCATACATTAGGCTGGTGCAACTTGTAGGTCTGTGGAAGGTCCTCCCTATAGGGGAATGACTGTAGCTCTTCTCCATTTGCATGGTAAAAACAGCATTGCTAGGGGATGTGGCTAAGTCATGCTTTATGACATTTAAGATGTGTGGTGGGATACTGTCAGGACCAATCAATACAGTATTTATAGATTTTAATAGCACTTTTAAGACTTGGTCTTGCATGATAGCTGGAGGGGACAGAGGGGAAAAATGTATTTGCCACTAGGTTCATTATATCTTCAGCCTCAGTGTAGGTGACATTGTTCACAATCCACTCAGTGCATTCTCTTTTGAGAATATGAGCATAACTAAAAAAAAAGCCTTGTGGTTGTTGTTGGCTTGGATACCTGTTTTTTTTCAGTCTAAACTTCGCTTTTGTGAACTTTATAAAGCTCCAGAGTTGTATGTTTATTTCAGTGACAAGGGCTCTAACATTCTGGGAATTACTCTTCTTTCTTTTGGTCAAAATTATTTTCCTTTTATTATAAAGTTTGCAGATAATATGGTTCTACCATGTGGGTTTGTTTCTGTGGTTTGCCCTGCACTTGTTCATATGAGGTACATCTGCATCTATGCAGTTGTTTATATGCTGCTATAGTGTAGTGGTGTACATTTCTGTGTATTCAGTGGAGTTAACTGCATTTGTTGGGGATTTGAAGCTTGCCAATGTATCACGAGTACATAACTTGTCTTAAAGAAATTTCTAAAGGTATCATGGGTGGAAGGGATCTCCAGTTTCAGATTTATTTTGAAGGAGACTGCTTTATGGTCAGATCTAACAAGTCATGAAGATACTTGAGGGATGGTGCAAGCTCATCCCATATTATTAGGGACAAGAGCAAAGATGTTATCCAACCAAGTGGGTACTCCAGCTAATTGCTCCAGGGCATTTGTACTGACAAAGTCTAGGCATCTCTATGTTTATGCACTAGTGGTGGTGTAGGTTTCCCAGTCTATAGTTGGGTAGTTTGGATAATCTAGAAAAGTGGCATTGGGTTTAATAGTGAGTTATTCCAGTTCCTGTAGATAAGTTTTGTGGTTTTATTGTGCCACAGAGGGATTTCTATAGCTAGCTAATATATGGTATGGTACCGTTCTGATGGTTATATGGACATGAAGAAGCTCTGTTGCATCATGCTGCTTTACCAGCCTTGATTATAGGTTCATAGGTTCATAGGTTCGTACTAGGCTATCTGCCCGAGGGCATTTACAAGCCTAGCCCATAGTTTTGTGGCTTACGCCACCCCTTTAGTATGGGGAACTATACCCATTATTTTGCTGTGCCTCTGTCGAGCAGTGACACTGAGGTAATCCCTGGGGTATATCTGCGATCTCCCATCCATTGGTCAAGATTTCTCTTGAACAAGGCCAGCGAGGTGCTCTGCCTCACATATACCAGGATTTTATTCCACAGCATAGGGAGTCTTTGGGTGATGAATCTATCCCTCCAGCACGTCCTATTAATAGCCGTGTCGAGGTTTAAGTCTCCCGCCCTTGTGGCTCTGACGGATCTGGATTTTTTGAGGTGAAGCATATTCATCAAATCTGGGTTTGACATGGCCTTGTATGTCAGGCAAAGGTCACCTCTGAGCAAGCGGTAAGCGACTGAATAGAGCTGGAGTTCTTTCAGTCGGGCAGCATAGGACAGATGTTTGAGACCCTTTATCCTTTTGGTGAGGAACTTTTGTGGCCTCTCCAGCTGCTGCAAGTGTCGGGTCAGATACATTCCGAATGGGGCATTGTACTCCTTACTCCTTGATGCAAACCTTACTGCTCATGAGATATTTATCTTAATATTAGAATACTGTTAATACCAATAACATGTGGACACATTTATACTACCCATCACTGAACCCCAAAATGTAACTTCCCATACTGCTTTGCAAACAAGCATGCTGATAAATAAGCACAGAACACTGGTACTGAGGTTTTACATTGGCCATCTCAATTTGGGTATCACACTAAGGACAAAGCTGCATTCATGTCAAGCATAAAGTACTTTAACCCATCCTATATCATAGGAGTACTATCTGACAGGTACAGCTCTGGCTGGCTTCCACTTGGATGGATGGATGGATGATGCACTACCTAGCCACCAATATATAACACTAGGAATGGCATTAAGTTCTTACCTGCCCTCCAAATCAGTTTTAGACTGTTCCATGGCCTTGTACACCATCATTGCCAATCTCTGCATTGTGTCTAACCCCAGCAAGTGAGCATTATGCTACAAAAGCAACATGTACTTGCACTTAAGGTCTAGCAGCAGTGATGCCACCATGCCATGTCAGAGGACAGTCTAGATATAATAAACCAGCTCAATACCCGATGAACTGCATTCCACCATATACTTATGTTCATAATCCATTTGACCTCTTCCATATCTTTAGGTAGCTGTCCACTGCCAATCTTTTGGAAATCCCTATATCCCTGACTGCTGTTGACCACCCATCTCCACAGCATATTAGATATATGTCTATTGTTGCATAGTCAACATTGATAGACCTCTCTTCAGGTAAACATAAGACTCTGTCATGACCTCAGTATTCAAAATCAATCCATACCATTCTAGAAACAAAGCAATTGCTTGTTGCACATTACTTTGAACTTATTGCACATCACTTTGAACTTATTGCTATGTGTTTTTGTACTGGTTTGCTGATGCAAAACAACCATTAATGCACCTTTTTATGAAAATGCGGCCAACTTTGTTTCTAGGTATGCAAACCATCGTTAGTCCACTACTGACACACTAGGTTGATCATGACATATGAGCATGTTCTCTAAATAATGCATGTGTGCTACACTGTCTGAGTCTTGAATTCACTGCAATACTGCAATCTTTAAGTACTGAATGTGGAAACAATATCTGGAGGTGTGACCTCTTCTCCTCCAGACAGGATGACAAAACTTACCAATGACATGGCCCATGTGTGGGACATAAAGTTCAGTGATGCATTAGTATTTCCTGCAGTCCTAAGAGTGGATTATGGAGCCATGAATTTACCATGCCTCACATTCTGCAGTCCACTACATATCCATATAATGTGTTGACATAAATACAAACAACCATACTTGCATAATTACCTACTATTAAAAAAATCAAAGGAGATCAACACACAACAAAACTATACTACTGAGTGATACAACAGTAATAAATCATATATTACTGAGGTGTGACTTACCCACCCACAAGTTGGCAACCATCATCTGTCATAGCATGTAAGTATTATGGCCATTTTGGGACATGCTCAAAATAACAGGCTGGTCTATATGCACTGTTTCTAAACACTTACGGTATAGAATGCAGTGTCCTATATCCATGAAAAACAAGCTTGGCATATCGATCTGTGTTTCTGAGCAAGTAACAGAAGTTGTTTAAGAGACCACAGTCAAACAAATGTACTGTCTGTGTGGCACCTCAGACAAGTCACTGCTGGTGTGCAAACACAGGTATAGAAACAATATATACAGGTCCACTCAGCTCTACTCCTGGAAGTGCCACACAGTGTAGATATGCCGTACTGCCTCTTGGATTGCAGACATTCTTTCCAAATCATAACAGGGCTAATGATACACAAACAGCCATTACACTGGGTGACTGATTTGACATTAATGCCTAGAACATCTTGGTGATGTGTGTTACATTCACACACTAACATTATTTGTCCAGTACGACTGTGTGTCACTTGGCCAAATCAGTTTCCAGTGCATTAATAAAAATCACAGCTTAACATGGGATTAATTCCAAGTCATGTGTATGGTTGTTTCCACTGACAGAAGATTTTTCAATTTAATTCACTGCAGTGTCAAACATCTTCATGCTAATCACGTAGATCAGCCAAGGGATGTTGCCCAGTGGGCTGACCTAATTAATATATGGGCCCACCAAAATATAAAAAAACTATAGAAAAAAAAAAGCTATGTCCAGCTCACAGATATGTGCCATACCTCAATCTATGATACAGATGGTAACTGAGGTGCTATCAGTGCATGCAAAACAAGGATGCCAAGTATTAACTGATGCAAATCTGACATGCAGCAAAGTAATGCCCATTTCAGTAGGTAGCTTTATCGCTGCTCCTACCAGCATTTAGCTGTGTAGGGGTTATTTTCAGGGTTGCAATGGCACAGGCTAACAGTGGCACCAATACATGTCTGGCTACCAGGATTATGGTCTCACAACCCACTCCACTGCCACCAGTATGCAATGGACATGTATTATTGTCCTTTGATCTACTATTGCATTCACACACACACAAATATTTGCAGGGCAGGCTACTTATACCTTTCAGTACTGCAACCCTCTCTTGTTTTATGCCAGTACTGCCACCACCTGGAACTAAATGAACATGTCCAAGATTACCAGTTATTATACCACTCAGAGCAAGTTAAATGAAATGCAAAACCTGATGGCAGTTTACGGTTTAGCAATCTGGTTCAATTACAAATGGATGCCAAGAGCTAGTCACAAAAGAACAGTAGTTACCCTTGTATTAAGTAAATAATCATTCAAGAACTTTTGAAATTCAATCCCATTCTAGATAATATAGTCTGAGAAGTTAAAAAACACAAGTGAGGCACAGTTTTACACAGAGGAAAAAGTATTTCAACAGACAGATGGCTTGTGGAAAATATTACATATCTAAATATTTCCTGACTAAAATCTGTCTTAAAAGAATTACTAGGCACTTTCTATCACTACCAAAGAACCACAAAATGTAACAGAAAAATAAGCATTGGATAAACTCTTTTGGAGGGAGGCATAATCCCCATGAAATAAGCAAGCATATTCATGACACAAAAAGATTATACAAAAAATTCTCATCAGCTTGGTCTTCACATAACAAAAGTGTGACAACATTTGACCTCTGGAGGGATGTCTCAGGATGAGTCAACAATGGAATAAATAACCATCAACACAGCATTCCCCTTTAAAGAATCTCTGACAGTTTTTTGGCCCTGCCATTTAGAATTCATGCTACAGACAACAGACCTCACAGAAGTAATGTAATGCCTTAAGTAAAAGGCGAGAACTGGTTTAGCTTGGCAAACATTAACAGAATGTGTTGATGTCCTTACATTCACTGCTTCAGTATGGGATTCTCTGCCACAGAAGCCCAAACATCTGGCCAGTCTACCAAATGCTCCTTCCTTAGCATAGGGCATAAAGGTGACGTTCAGACCTACCATAAACAGAACTTCTTTGCCACCAGTTCCGAGTGTATCTTTTCACCATCTGTCTGTTTTCCTGTGTCCATTTCTGCCAGTTGAATGCATTTTTGTTCTCCAGGGACTACCTATGCCTGCTTGTTGACTTCTTTGCAGTTGCAGTTTTTGCTTTTTCTTGGTTTTTTTTTTAGTGCTTCTTGAGGTTAGTGTCATCCAGGAAGGGTAAATAACCATTGTTGGAGACAAATCCCCCATAAAGGCCACCATGATAAGTGTCTTTTTTGAATAGGAGCCTTTCATGATCATGCATCTTGTTCTATTTGTCAGTAGGGTTGCCAGCTGTCCGGTTTTTGACCGGACTATCCGGTTTTCAGTGAAATTGTCCGGTGGAAAAAAATCATCAAAACCGGACTAATGAAGTCCGTTAAGGAGGACTGAAAAGTAAAACTGAAACGTACCATCGGTAACTTTATAGGAAGTTGGGTTGTCTAGACGAATAAGGAAGTACTTTGTGGTGGAATCACGTGAAATGAACTGAGCATGTAAATATTAGAAGCGCTCAAGTTAAAATGGAAACGTTGAATTTTATTTTTATGTTTTAGTTTTTATTTGTGTGTCTTCTTACAGCGATGACTTGATTCATGCATATGTAGTTCCCCATAGCCACATGGACGTTGGCTGGGTTTACACTGTGCAGGTAATTTCCGTTTAAAATTCTTGATCAGAAAATAGTTTTAATGTACAGAAAATTATTAGACTCCCACCCTGGGCCATGTTTAGTATAGATCTGCTGCCATTTACTTTTTTGTGTAAGACATTTGCGTGATTTATTGTTGAGACGGGAGGAGACTGTCTCTATTTTCTGTCTTTACCATTGTATCGGAGTTCCTGCATATTGCATACAATTTTACAAATTGTATGATACAATTCGGTCATCTGCAGGAACTTAAATAAAGCTAGGTTGGCAAGAAACCTACAAACGTTGATAAACTTCTATGAGTTCACATTTACAAATGTCTGATTCTGGAATATCTAGCTTTATGCATTGGTAAACTGAAAAAACTTAAGTTTATTTTCTTATCTGGGTTAAACTTAGGGGCAGCCCTTATAGTTGGTACACGGAGGTGGCGAGAGGACTCCGGTGTGAAGTGATCTGTCCACCGCCAGTGTAGAAGTCCAATACACAGTCATATACGACTGCCAATCTACACATCAGTCATAGATGTATCAGAAAAGTTTTTTTACTCATAATAGACTGTGTTAGGTAGGGATCACGGTTGTAACCAGATTTTTTTCAGTTTGAACAGTCGATCTGATAAATGGCTTGATGGTTGGACCCACATATGGTTCACCAAGTCACAGGACCATATACAAAATACTAAACATACAGCGCTGGAAATACTGGTCCAATGGAACAGCGAAATAAAGCACGTAATGCATCTCAGACAATCCATGTGTGATTAATGGCATGGTTGCTGGAGGGACTGGGCAGGGAGGATGGGATACCATCTGTGGGGAGGGAGACTGTCTAGGCTTGCTACAGTAGTGGCCTTAATAGCCTGGCAAGCTCATGCTGCAAGTGATATACCATTTGGTCAGCGGGTTGACCATGTGCAGAAATGCACATGTATCTTCCGAAGTCAGAGATTGTTGAGTTGGTAAAGCTACAGTGGTGTGGTGGGGAGTTAGGACACACTTCCTGGCAGCAGAATGACCTTGCATTATATCTGTTGGTATCTCAATGGTCCCATAAAAGGGTCAAGTTGAGTCCAAGGAAGGCTGGCTAATTCAGCATGATATGATTGTGTACTTAGTTTTGTTCCACTTGACCACTTTACTTCCTCTAAAACGAGTTTTACGTGTCATCACCGTTGTCAGTGTCACTCACGCAGCACGCTGTAACAGTTTTACACACCTGGCACCTTTTAATGAGAAACCAGTCCACTGGGCAGAATGCTGGAGTAGGAGGAGTGTGTTTGACAGGCTGACAGGCTACAGCTCGGTCATGTAATGAATAGCTGGATAGTTTAAACCTTGAAGACTATGTATATAAGTACAGTGTCTCGTTTACTTTGTTGTTGAGCGGATAGTTGGACGATGGTACTCATTCAAAAGTACTGAAATCCAGAAATAGTCAAGGACTTTTTTCCACCTATTCAGTTGCTTGCTTGCAATAGTGCCCTTAGTTAAGGTAAATTACCACTAAATATGTTATCAGTTCTAATGTTGGCTGTTTTTGTTCTTAATCAGTTTATATTTGTAATTTTCGGTTGTGGGAGAGGAATAATGAATGCCTTTGTGCATCACTGAATGAGTCACAGAAAAATGTTAAGACTGGCTAGAACTGAGCTTTTAGCTGTTACCAGACTTGCAGCAATATTTTTGAAGGAATGAGGACCGCCTTACCAACTGTGTGGGCCCTAATTTTAGATCATTTTGAGGGGGACCCCGCATCTGACCTCTCATCACTAGAGTTACCACCTATTCAAATGCCCAAAGTGGGACAGTTGTGGCACAAACATCAGATTTTTCAGGCCAAAACATACCCACAGCCAGTACAAAGGACAGAACTTCACTTTTTTGCCTAAATAAAAGCGTATTCTTGTAGCATTTTAGTTGCTTGTTCTGTTTCTTATAACATTTAAGTGTTTCAGATACAGAATTCCTGTTTTATACAACTAGTCTATTGCATAAAATATAGGAAATAATTTTGCCCTAAAATCTCAGGACATTTTCCATTTTACAATTTTTTGCAGGACACAACTGCCAAAGAGGGACTGTCCCTCACAAAGTGGAACAGGTGGTAAGTAACCCTGTCTACCACCCCACCTCTCCCTCCGCATGATGGCTTCTTGAGCTTAATAATATTTCATATTAGATATCAGAAATGTATGCTATTAATTAATATTAAAATAAAATAATATATTTGTTTATTAATTTGTATTTTGTCCTGGATTATCCCTATCCAACATCTCCTATTGCTCATCTTGCAGGATTTGTTTAAATAACTCTGGCACACTGTAAGGGCCTATTTGTTGGGCACTGAGGTACTGTGTCTACAAGGTGTGTCACCAAATGGGTGCACACTGGCTTACCAGTAACCATGTCTCAAATTCTGTAGTACTGCTTGGATATCCGGACCCTGGGTAGGAGTCAGCTGCAATTTTCCCTCTTGTTCCCCAACACAATTTTTTTCATTTTATTTTTTTTCAGTCTCCTTTCCTGTATTGCTTTCATTTGATTCATACCTTTCTCTCCTTCATCCCATGCCCAACAATTGTGCATACTCAAATACTTTATTTTCTCCTTTGAAACATTATACTGTACAATGTTATGATGGTGAACAGGTACTCTTCTTACCTAGTTTACTACTTTTACTGATTAAAATCTAGTACTGCATCTACTTGATTGTGATCATTGATACTACATACTATCATGACTTATACTTCGGCATGCTTCTTACATTACCACTGCACTATTGCATTGTTACTGATTAAAGTTTATTGCCTTTTGGTAGCTTTTTTCTTTGTGTTACTGTTTTAATACCTTTAGTAAAGAAAATAATTTTCTATCCACCTCTGCCTCCCACTACTCAACTCTTCATGTTTCACTTCTCTGGGATTATGTTCATACCTGTGACAGCAACAAGCATTTATCTGCATACTGCAGATTTGGTAACATTCTGACTAAGTGATCAGAAGTTACCGCACATCAAAGTACCTGCATTTCTAGTGTATGTTTTAGTGCTGCCTGAGACTAACTATTCCATATTTATTTCTTGTAACTGTTCATTAACAACCATCCATAAACTCCATACCAGTGAGAAGCAAAAGAAAATGTTACCTTGCAGTCTTCAAAATAAGAATGGTCTTATCTGGAACAGAAAAGATTCCCATCAGCTGATGTCACCGTGATGTCATAAAATGGGTGTGGCATTGATGGGAGAGTGGGTGGGAATGGGTGGAGTTATGGGTGATGCGAGGGGCGTGACCTTAGTCCGGTTTTGGCCACAAAGAAATCTGGCAACCCTATTTGTCAGGCGTTTGTTCTGAAAAACACTTCACAGTAGACTTTCTTCCCTTTCCTTGCATCTTGAGAACCAGCATCTTGCGCTTCTCACTAAAGATACAATGGAAGGAATCTCCCGCCCCAAGGATCAGCCATTAGGGAAGAAGGTGAAAAAGGTACAACTGGAATCTTCTGCTGTATGGCCTCTGGTGTTTTCTCCTGAGGTCATTACAAACCCGGAGGCTCACCTGGCTGTGTTGTCAGACTGCTCTACCATGACTGTGTTTAGAGGGCAGTGAGGGTCAGGCTAGCAGAATGTCTGGGGAGGCTTTTCAGGCATCCATCTTGGACATTCAGGGGAACCACAGTTGATTTTTTCTAGGGGCCTAGGGGAGTTTCTCAGTCTTTAGTTGGGGAAGGAGTTCCTTCTATGGTTCTTGACTGCTGTCCTGGGTCTGAGCCTTCTCAGTAATTTGGAGGGGAAGTTCCATTAAAAAAGAAACAAAAAATTAAACATGTTTCTTCTGCTCCTAAGGAGCCACAAAATGAGTGGCAGACCTTCACACATGGGCTATTTACTGCTTCAATGTCCTTAAAATCTCCTCAAATGATTTTGGTTCCTGCTCCTCAAGGCCTAGAGAATAGGATTCTTCTGAGGATGAGTTGGATTCTGATAATGAATCCCTGACTTAATGTACGTAAATTCCTTCTCCTTGGGATTTTGGGTAAGAGGATGTGGAATCTATTAGGCCAGATGTTCCTTTTGAGGAAAGTTTGTTAGGGGACACATACTCTAGGATGATGGATTTTTTTTTTTTACGTGGCATTGTGCTCAGATCTCTGATATCTATAAGAGGTACTATGAGTTGCCTGAGATGGAATCTCTGAAACCTGTGGCTATTCCTCCTGTTTTGGTTGCTTTGGTGGATGCTTTTTCCAATTCTTCTCATGCTCCTGATTCTCTGGCCCCTGCTCCCAAGAAGCCCAACAGGTTTTATAGGGTTCCTTAAGATTGTTCTTTCCTATATAAATGTCCTGCTGCTGATCCCTCTGTAATGGCTGTGACCTCTGATAAGCCATCTCAGTTGCTTCCTATGCCCAAGTTATTGCCTTCTGACAAGGACAGCAGAACTATGGAAAGGCTGGGTAAGAAGGTTTATACTTCTGCTACCCTAGCTTTTAAGGCTACTAATTATCAGACTCATAGGTCTAGGTTTGTATTGGCTCTTCTTTCTTAGGCCAATCAACTTATTTCCGATTTTCTAGACTCTGAGGGTAAAACTTCTGTTCTTTCATGCTGGAGACTTCCTCTCAAGTCATTAGTTATTCTATTAAATGTAGTTATGATGTAGCAGATGTCTCTTCTAGGGCTGCTGTTTTTGGATCAGTAATGAGGAGTATTCTTGGCTTAGGCTTCAACCTCTACCTGATGATATTAAAGCTAAGTTGATGGATGCTCCTCTGGATTCTAAACTTTTTTTGTGGGGAAGCTGCTGCTGGTTTAAGTCCCTTCAGGATAATGGTAAGGCCTTACAGGAGCTTAAACATGTGTTTGTTTCTCCTGTTCCTAAATTTCAGTGAAATTACCTTGCTAAGCCTGCCTTTGTTCATAGGCAATCCCTCCCTTATACTAAAAAGGTAGGAAGAGTGGCAAACAGGCCCCTCCTACTAAGGCTACTCAGTTTTCAGGGACTCCAAAGCCTTCCTTTCCAGACAACCAAGGCACTGTGTGACTATGTGTCTCTTCCCAGCCACATTCCTCCTTCTCTTTGCCTTTCTCTTTCTCTTCCTGTCCAGCTTCAAATCACTCAGGATTTTTGGGTTCGGTCGATCATAAGTCAGGGGTACTTCATGGTGTGGAAATCTCACCATCTTTTTATGGCCATTCCTCAGACTCCTCAAAACAACTTCCCTTTTTCCCCAGAGGTTCTTCAAAATCTCTTGACTCAGGGTACTATTCAAGAGGTGCCTGTGTCCCAAAGGGAGAAAGGGTCTACTCCAGACTCTTTCTAGTGCCCTGAAAACAGAGCATTTGGAGCCCAATTCTAGACCTCTCTCAACTAAACACTTTTCTAAAAGTGCCTTCCTTTCAGATGTTGTCCCTTCAGGCTCCGTTTCCTCTCTTGCGCCCTCAGGCCTATATGGTGCCTCTGGATCTCAAGAATGCTTATCTCCATATTCTGATCCATCCTCTTTTCATGAAGTGTTTGTATGTGTCTGTTGCTTCCTGACATTTTCTGTTCTCTGCTTTGCCCTTTGGTCTTTCTACTGCCCCACAAGTGTTCACTAAATACCTTGCTCCTGTGATCGCTTTTTGCAGGCTTCAAGGGATCCAAACATTTGCTTACTTAGACAACATGTGATTCAGGTGTACTTTCCAGAGACCCTTTTGCAAAATCTTCATTTTGCTATTTCCCTTCTTCAGAGCCTGGGGTCCACTGTAAATTTCAAAAAGCCTTCTCCGACTCCTTCTCGGCATCATATTTTTCTGGGTTGCAGGGTTCAGACAGTGCCGATGCTTGCATCCATGCCCCCTTCAAAGACCTTAACTCTCATTTCTTTCATTCACGCTCTCCTTCCACTGACTTCCATTACCACCAGGGATTTTGAGAGCTTTGGGTTTCATGGCATCGACATCCACCATTTCAATGCTCCCTGTGGCCAAACTTCACAAGAGAAAGTTTCAGTGGATTCTGAAGTCAGTGTGGCTCCAACATGCACATCCTCTAGCCTTTGTGGTTACTCTTCTTCTTTGTCTCAGACAGGAACTTCACTGACAAATTTAGCAATTGTCTCTGAATCCAGGGATTCCTTTTCATCCCCCTCTTCTGTCTCAGGAATTGTTCACAGACACTTCAGACATGGGATGGGAGGCAACATTTGGCTCCCTGAAGGTATAGGGCGTGTGGTTGCCTCATCAGCAGAAGGAGCACATCAATGTCAATGTGCTCTTCAGGCCTTTCATCCTCTTTACTTTCAAGGGCCTCTCAAGGTTTTCACTGACAATACCACAGTGATCTGGTATATCAAGATCTTATCTTCTTCTTTGGCAGTTGGCATTTCTGATATGAGATCTTGCTGTCAAATATCAAGTGACTCTTCAGGCAATTTATATCCCTTCCGGTCAAAACATTATGGCAAATACACTGAGCAGGTCCTTATCTCAGTCCCATGATTGGATGCTTCACAGGGATGTGTTTCTGGACATTATCCATCAGTGGGATACTCCTCAAGTGGATCTTTTTGCCTACACTCTGAACAGGCAACTTCCTCTATTCTGTGCCAGAGTCCCAGGTCCTCTGGTATGGAAGGTGGACGTCCTCTCATTTTCTTGTAATGGAATGTTTCTTTATGCATTTCCTCCCCTTCCTCTCATTTCACAACTCCTGTTCAGAATTCAACAGGATGCTCCCAAAATCTTGTTGGATTCCCTTTTGGCTGTGACAGCACTGGTTCCCTCTACTTTTGCATCTAGCCAAGGCAATCATCACAGGTTACCTCACAGGGTGGATCTAATCACACAAGACAAGGGATCTCTTATCCATCCTAACCTGTCCACACTTCAACTGACACTGAGTGACCACCAGTCCACACTTCAACTGACACTGAGTGACGGTATTTTGATTCCTCGTAGACACCTGTTTTCAGAGGACATGCTGCAAGTCCTGCAGGAGGCCAGGAACCCTACTACTAGGAAATTCTACTTATTTAAATGGAAGAGGTTTTCTATTTGGTGTCTGTCTCGCAACCTGGACCCACTTACTGTGGATGTTCCTCTGGTTCTCTCTGATTTGTGTGAGTTGCTCAATGGTTCATAGGTTCATAGGTTCATACTAGGCTATCTGCCCTAGGGCATTTATAAGCCTAGCCAGAGTGTGTTTGGCTTTCGCCACCCATTTTAAATTAATTTTGCTATGCCCTTTTTCGAGGTTAGTATACTGTGCCTCTGTCTAACAGTGACACAGAAGTGATACCCGGGGTAAACCTATGATCTCCCATCCATTCATCAAGATTCCTCTTGAAGAAAGTCAATGAGGGACTCTGCCTAACCTGAACTGGGATTTTATTCCAGAGTGAAGGGAGCCTCTGGGTTATGAATCTGTCCCTCCAGCATGTCCTATTTATTTCAGTGCTGAGGTTCAAATCTCTCGAGCACATAGCTCGATGGGATTTGGATTTTCTGAGGCGCAGCATGTCCATTAATTCCGGGTTGGACATGGCTTTATACGTCAGGCACAGATCGCCTCTGAGCAGGCGATATGCCACTGAGTAGAGCTGGAGTTTCTTTAACTGGGCAGCATATAGTATCTGTTTGAGCCCTTTGATCCTCTTGGTGAGGTACTTTTGGGGTCTTTCCAGTTGTTGCAGGTGTCTGGTAAGGTACATCCCAAAAGGGGCATTGTACTCAATTATGGGCCTGATGAGGGATGAGTAAAGAGGCACGATGACCTCCCCTGATCTAGATGTGAATCCCTTCATGATTAGGTGGGCTATATAAAATGTTTTTCTAACCACTTTGGCCACGTGGTTGTCAAATGAGAGATTGCTATCAACTTGGGTCCCCAGGTCCCCAATTACTTCTTCTGTACTTAATGGATTACCACCTATGTGGTAATTTGTGGGCACTTTGTTTTTGCCAAAGGGGATGACTATACACTTTTGGCGTTTAGCTTGAGGCCATGGCTCTGGCCCCAGTTGTCTGTTTCTATGAGGCCCTTTTGGAGGATGCTTGTGTCGGCTGGAGAGTCGATTATGGCACCCAGTTTGCAGTCATCTGCAAACTTGGTCAGCCACAGTCCTTCCGTGTTGTCCTGTACCTCCGAGAAATATATACTGAACAAGAGAGGTCCCAGGACTAAGCCTTGGGGGACGCCACTTGTAACTGGTTCGGAGTCTGACATGGCTCCAGCAATTCTAACCATGTGGGTTCTGTCCTTGAGCCAGTTTGCAACCCATCTAGTGACATAGGTGTTTATATTTAAGCTGGTGAGCTTATCTATAATGCCCGAGTGGGGTATTGTATCGAAGGCTTTTGCGAGGTCCAGGTAGGCTGTGTGGACCACCTTCCCCTCGTCAATGGCCTTGGTGACTGTTTCAAAGAAATTGACCAGGTTTAAGAGGCAGGATCTGCCCTTAACAAAGCCGAACTGGGTAGGATCTGGTGTCTGTAGGTCCCCAATATCTTTATTTATGAGGTCCATGATGACCCTTTCCATAGCTTTGCAGACCAAGCTAGTCAGGCTTATGGGGCGATAGTTTCCAGGATCCGTTGAGGTACCACCTTTGTGGAGAGGGACCACTGTTGCTGTACACCACTCTTTGGGTACATATCCTATAGTAAGGCTGAGATTGAACAGTAGTTTTATGTTTGGGTTTAGCTCTTCTTGGAGTTCATGTAGGGCACAGCCCGGGACACCGTCTGGTCCCATTGATGCTGTGTTTTTTGCTTTGGAGAGGGCGGCTCTTACCTGAGCATCTGAGATGTCAGGGGCAGCACTCTGCTGGGATAGATATTTGCCCTTTGGTGCGGGGAGTTTGTGCTGAACCTGTCAGCTAGGATGTTGGCAATGTCTGTGGGTTCGGTGTATTTTTGTCATTTTGGACTAATTCTGAGCATATCTGGGAATTCCCACCCAGGTTCCTAACATAACTAAAGAAAGCCTTGTGATTATCCTTAGTGTCCTGTGCAATTTTTCTCTCGAAGCTGGCCTTAGACGATTTTATGAGTGCCCATAGTTTTTTGCTAATACTGATCAGAGATGCCTTCCCTTTTTGGAATTTTGCTCTATCATGTAGTAGCTTCCTCCTTCTATTGTATAGTTTGTTTATGGCTGGGGTCCACCAGACAGGACGTCTGCCTTTGGAGGATTGGGTCTTGGTTTTATTTGGGATTGCATGATCCATGCATTCCTGAAGGTGTTCATAGGATGAGTTTATAAAGGATTCTGCGGTCTGGGCCGTATTTTCCACAGGCCTGGGGGCTTTGAAGGATTCCACCTCGGTTTTGAGGAGTGTGAAATTTGCTTTAGAGAAGTTTTTCACTGTGGTTTTCTGGGCAGGGCAGGGGATGATTTGGACTATCCTTCTATTAAGGCCCACTTATCAGCTATCTCTGCTTGTTTGCCTTTTCCTCCACCTCTAGCTTTGAGATTTCAGGTGAAATAGTTACTTAAAGACATCCTTAATATTAGACCTCCCAGGAAGCCTGTTCCTCCTCCCTAGGATCTTAACTTTGTTTTGGAGACTCAGGCTCCTTTTGAGCCTGCTGCTTCAGCCTCCTTGCATCATTGTTCCTGAAAAATTGTTCTTTTCTTAGCTCTTACTTCTGCCAAATGGGTATTTGAGTTGCAGGCCTTTATGGCTTGTCCTCCTTTTTTGATCTTTCATGAGGACAGAGTACCCTTGTGCACTAACAATTATTTTATGCCTAAGGCAGTTAATGAGCTTTCACTTAATCAATATTAATCTGCCTATTTTTTCCTCTCTCCCCAAGATGACAGTGAGAGAGTTTTGCATACTTTGGTCGTGCATAGGCAACTCCGGGTTTATTTGGATAGGACTAAGGCTATTAGAAAGCCTGATCAGTTATTTGATTCTTTTCATCCTAGATCTTTGGGACTTGCTGTAAAAACAAACTATTTCTACATGGATTTTTAAGGCTAGTTCCTTTTGTTATACTTTCTATGGCAAAGAGCCTTCCTTCTTCACTTAAGGCTCATACCACAGCTGTGGCTTCATCTGGTACTTTATTTCAAGGGCTTAGATACTAACTCTTGAAGCAGCTACCTGGGCTTCTGTGCATACCTTTACCAAGCACAAGTTAGGTGGTATCTCTAGAGCTAGTGCTGGTTTTGCTAGTGCCGTTCTTCATGACTTCTCAGGGGAATCTTCTGCTCTTTCCTCCTCCCCAGTTTTCTCTTGAGCTTAGGCACTTTCTCATATGGTAATAAATAATGCAGCAGTGAATGCAAGGACATAGTACAGTTGTATAAAACTTACCATAATGGATGATGTCCTTGCGTTCACTGCAGCAGTATTCACTCCCTCCATCCCCTAGTATCTTTGCCTTCCTGGATGTACAAATTACCTCTTGGGTTTCTTGGACTGGTGTTCCTACTGAGGGAAATCAGTTCTGTTTATGGTAGGCCTGAATGTCACCTTTATGCCCTATGCTAAGCAAGGAGCATTTGGGTGATGTTTCGTGTACCTTTTAAATAAGCAACAAGTAGACTTTGGAAGACTGGCCAGATGTTTGGGCTTCCGCGGAAGGGAATCCCATATGGTAATGAATACTTCAGCAGTGAAAGGAAGGACATCTACCATTATGGTAAGATTTTACACATCTGTACTTCACTTCTGCTATCACCCCTCATACAGAAAAAGTTTCTCTTTCACAGCAAAGACTTCACAGTTATCTAAAGCTCTACATCAAGAGAGTTATATACCTGTGCAACCACATTTCTGCTGCATTTAACAGGAAAGCACATTTAAAAGTCTTATAGGTTCATAGGTTCATAGGAAGATACTAGGCTATCTGCCTGAGGGCATTTATAAGCCTAGCCAGAGTGTGTCAGCTTTTGCCACCCCATTGATTAATTAACTGAGTCTCTGTCAAGCAGAGCCAATGAAGTGATCCCAAGGGTGTATTTTCTGTTACCCATCCACTCGTCAAGGCTTCTCTTGAAGAGTGTTAGTGAGGAGCTCTGCCTAATGTAGTTAGGAATTTTGTTCCAAAGCATGGGTAGTCTCTGTGACAGGAATCTATCCCTCCAGCATGTTCTATTTATTGTTGTGGTGAGGTTTAGCTCACTAGAGCGCGTGGCTCGCAGTGACTTGGATTTCTTTATGTGGAGCATGTCCATCATTTCTGAGTTGGACATGGCTTTGTAAGTCAGGTAGAGATCACCTCTGAGTAAGCGATATGCCACTGAGTACTGCCGGAGTTTTTTCAGTTGGGCTGCATAGGACATATGTTTGAGGCCAGTAATCCTCTTGGTGAGGTGCTTTTGTGGTCTTTCAAGCTGTTGGAAGTGTCTTGTGAGGTACATCCCAAATGGGGCATTGTACTCTATGATGGGTCTGATGAGTGACAAGTAGGGGGCACTATAACCTCTTTATTTCTAGATGCGAACCCCTTAGTAATTAGATGGGCCACATAGAAGGATTTCCTAACTACTTTGGCAATATGATTGTCAAAGGAGAGATTACTATCTACCTGGGTCCCCAGATCTCTTGTTACCTCTTCTGTATTAAGGGTGCTGCCACCTATGTGGTAATTCGTGGGTGTTTTGTTTTTCCCAAACGGGATGACTATGCATTTTTTGGCATTTAGCTTGAGGCCATGATTTTGACACCAGGTGTCTGTCTCAGTAAGGCCTTTTTGGAGGATGTCCGTGTCAGCCGGAGACTCAATTATGGCTCCCAGTTTGCAGTCATTGGAGAACTTGGTTAGCCATAGTCCTCCTGTGTTTGTCTGTACTTCTGAGAAAGATATGCCGAACAGTAGGGGTCCCAGAACCGAGCCTTACGAGACACCACTTGTGACTGGTTTAGAGTCAGACCTGGAGCCCACTATTCTTACCGTGTGAGTTCTGTCTGTAAGCCAGCTGACAACCCATCTTGTGACATAGGGGTTTATGTTCAGGCTGGTGAGTTTTTCTATAATACCTGAGTGAGGAATGGTGTTGAACGCCATGGCGAGATCAAGGTAGGCTGTGTGAACCACCTTTCCTTTGTCTATGGCCTTGGTAACTGTCTCAAAGAACTCAACCATGTTTAGTAGGCATGATCTGCCCTTAACAAAGCCGAACTGGGTCGGGTCAAATGTTTGGAGGTTCCCAATGTCTTTGTTAATGAGTTCCATGATGATGCGCTCCATAGCCTTGCAGACCAGGCTAGTCAGGCTTATGGGGCGATAGTTACCAGGGTCAGTTGTGGCCCCTCCTTTGTGGAGCAGAATAAGCATTGCTGTGCACCATGCTATGGGCACGTAGCCTGTGGAGAGGCTGAGTTTGAACAGCGTGTTTAGGTGGGGGGTTAGTTCGTTCTGTAGTTCGTGCAAGACGCAGCCTAGGACACCATCTGGCCCCATTGATGCTGTGTTTTTGGCTTTTGAAAGGGCTGTTTTCACCTGTGCTTCTGTGATTTCTGGGACACTACAGTTTTCCAGTATTGTTGTGGGCCCTTTTGAAGGTGAGAGGGAGGTGAAGTTTGCACTGAATCTATCTGCCAGTATGTTGGCAATATCAGTAGGTTCAGTATATTTTGTGCTATTTTGCACTATCTCAGAGCATATCTGCGAGTTGCCACTTAGAATCTTGACATAGCTAAAGAAGGCTTTGTGGTTATCTTTCGAATCCTTGGCTATTTTTCTTTCGAAGTTAGCCTTGGATGTTTTTATGAGGGACCTTTGTTTCTTACCGATACTGATCAGGGGCGTCTTTCCTTCTTGGGATTTGCTTTTTTTCTGAACTAGTTTCCTCCTTTTGTTGTATAACCTGTTTATGGCAGGGGTCCACCAGACTGGTTTCCTTCTCTTAGGGGAGTGAGTCTTGGTTTTACTAGGGATGGCACGATCCATGCATCCTTGTAGGTGCTCATAGAGTGCAATTGTAAAGGATTCTGCATCTTGGGCAGTGTTATCCTTTAGCGTGGGGGCTGTGAAACTTACCACCTCTGCCTTAAGTAAGGTGAAGTTTGCTTTAGAAAAGTTTTTCACTGTGGTTTCCTTGGTTGGGGGTGGTGGTGGGGTGTGGACATCCAGGGTGATTAGTTTATGGTCTGATCTAACCAGTGATGGGTTGACCTCTGGTACGGAGCACCTGTCGCCCATGTTGGTGATGACTAGGTCCAATATGTTGTGGCCTCTGGTAGGAGAGTTTACCAGCTGATCCAGGGCATTTGAGTTGATAAATTCCAGGAAGCGCTGAGCCTGGGAGTTTGTACTCAAGTAGTTTTCCCAGTTAATGGTAGGGTAATTGAAATCTCCCAAGATCAAGGTGTTCGGTAGGACCTTCATGTTTTCCAGTGTCTCCAAAAAGGCGGAGTGGTGGTCCTGGTTCATGAAGGGTGATCTGTAGCAGGCCACAATTTGCATTGAAGATTTGCCAGATGTTAGTTGCACATGGATGATCTCAGAGGTATCATGCTGCGTCACTAACCTGGAGGTGTGGGTATCCTTGATGAATATGGATACACCCCCTCCTTTTGTGTTTCGGTCCATGTTCCATGGCCAAAATGTGTGGTATGAGTTGTAGCCCAGTAGTGCTGGAGTGCTCTCTGGAGCCTTGAACCAGGTTTCAATTACTGCACAGATGTTGACATTCTCCATACTTAGGAGTGCTTTGAGCACATGCATATACAATGCATGCATATACAATTTCAAGCGCAAGCATTATACAATGCTTGTACTTTTTACAGCTTTGTTGCATGTCATACCAACAAACATAGCTGCAGATTTATATGCAGTCCTAAGAAGGGTGATACATTCTGCATACACTTATTCATTGAGTAGAACTTCATTTCCCAAATATTCTCTTGCATGGCTGTTGCAAGAAAACAAAGGTAATCTTTTTTAATAATAATGTACACTCCTATTAGTAACAAACTATTTATACTACCCCATACTGTTACATTTTGCTTCTATTGTGGAAATCATTGTCATTATTGGCTAGGATAACAGTATTCTTCCTCACAGTTAGATCACTGACTTTATGGCATGCAGGAGGTTTTCTGTTGGGCCAGTGCAGGACACATGACTCACTCATTTTTGGGGGTAAAATTAGTACTTCTAAATTCACAAAATGATTTTTTGTTGGTTGGTGCATGATATGCAATTCAAACTGTCTTCTGATAACTAGTTGGCTGGTGCAGGACATGCAACTCAACCAGCTGAGTTTCTGGTGAGTAGTATATCTCAAGTCAGCAAAGGATTTTTGGTTGGGTGGCATATAGCACAAGACTTAATCAACTGTTTTTTCTGATTAGTTGATTATCAGCAACTTCTAAATGATTTCCTGTTGAGTGGTGTAGCAAACATGACTCAATGGCCTTTCTTACAAGTGGCACACAATGGCAATCAGAAAAGGGTTTCATACTGGCTGGCGCAGAACACAGTTCAATTATATGCTTTTCTGGTGAATGTTGCACCTAAACTCAGTGAAGGCTTTTCTTTTGGCCAGTGCAGGGGATGCAACATAACCTGCATTTTCGATGCTATACAAGTACAGTGTTTGACAACTGAATCTCCCAAGGTGCAGCACTGACTATGGACTGGGGATGCTGCAGCTACCGTACTCTATGAAGCGTTCCACACAGAGGAGCTCTTTCTATAGTGTGCATTGGTACTGTGGTTGTGCAATATTCCCTCAAGCATTCCACACAGAGATGCCCTTTGCATTCTGGGCATTGGTACTGTGGTTCTACAGTACTCCATGAAGCTTTCCCTTTGAAGTCTAGGCATTGGTACTGTGCTTCTACAATTCTCCATGAAGCATTCCGCACACACATGCTCTTTGCATTCTAGGCATTGGTACTGTGGTTCTGCAATACTCCATGAAGCACTCCACACAGAGATGCTCTTTTCAATACAGGCACTGGTACTGTGGTTTAGCTCGTATCCACTCTGTGGCACAGCTGCATTATTACCCCTTCACAATGTCCCAGGACCACATCAGTTGCTTGCTTTGGGGATTAATATATTCAATTATGACACATCTTGGTGGACTAGGATCATCACTTCCAGTTGTGTGACCAGTGATAAACTGTCCCATACATATTTTCCATAACATCAATTGTCATGTGGATGTCACTCCAATTAGGACACCACTGCATGATTTCCACTGCTCTGAAACAAAAAGCACACTGATCAAAAAATAATGTAAATGTGCATAACCAACACTTTCTTTCTTTTCACACTGAGGAATGCAAGGCTCATAGGCTGTGTATTACGGCACTCCCATTCATATTTATATTGAATTCTGGCACAACTCTAGGACACAGAATGTTGACTATGCTGCCATCTTGGCATCATCAGAAGTAAGCTGCTTCTAGTGCAGAGGGGTCTATATTGATGAACAGTGCAAACACTGGTTCATCATCCTTCCAAACTGTAGTGAGCAAGGGAAGATACTGGATCTGAATATACTTATCATTCTTAACTCATCAAAGCTGAGTGCACCTCCAGGCATTTCTGCAGTTAACCCCTGCTAATGCCTCTAGGTGTCAAATATTGCATGTTCATATTTGCATTAATTCCAAAACCATGCTACATACAAACTATCAGAAGATTACATGATGGCAAACACAATTGTATTAATATTTGACCTCTGTCTAATGCAGCTAAAGAGATATTGAATACTATCTGTATGCTTTTTGTATTGTAATAATTTTCATATCTCTCTAAATATCTCAACATTCAGTTAACACAGACAGAACTGCATAGCCTCATATGAAAGCTCACAGTAGTGTGAAGAAATTCCTGATAGCAGTATGTGTCTTGCTTGAATAGTTACTGAGATATCATAAGCTGTTTATACATTACAAAAGTAATATTCACTGCCTTTATTTTAGCTTTTAAAATCAAGTTTAAAGCATCAGACTGAACACCACCAATGTAAAGATTATCCTGAATAGTTTGACATTTACAGTTTTCTAGTAATACTTACAGTTCAAGATATGAATATTTCTTTGAACTGTAAGGTGATAACTTAATTTTTTAAAAGGTTCAAGCCACACAGACTGGGAGTTAAAGGTACACACTCAAAAAATCTATACTGGAGGGAATTAGTTAAATGTTTCTTAACATATCCATAGGTTACCTACCTAGTGTTTGAGCAATTGCATACAAGGGCAGCCTAAACAATGAATCTAACAATTACAGACCCATTACTCTCAGCAATCTTATATGTAAGGCAATGGATCACATCATATCTAAGCTAATTAATACAAACATACTTAAAGTTCTTGCCAGTGATGGCTCTTGACCAACCCAATACTGATTTGTCAAAGGCAGATTTTGTATCCTTAGCTAGGTAGACTTCTTCAAAGAGGTCACTAAAGCCATGGCAACAGTTTTCTGATGACTGCAAACAAGACACAGTTGTCAGTACAGCTACCAAAAAATAATTACTTCAACAAGAGCTTGACTAAGCCACATCTTGCTCTACTAAATAGTCTTAAGCTAAGTAATAAAAATTGTAATGTGGTTGTATTTGATGAACAAACATTTCTTCACTTCCTACTGCATAAACATCACATACACTGTTGGCAGTTCACTGTCATTTGGCCATCATAATTCCACAATAGTTCAGAAACATTTCTATTTGGCCCAGTTATTTTCAAAAGACATATCCTCTAGAACTAATAAATCTCTCAGAAGAGCTTTAAACATAATTCTTCCCTTGGCATATATATTTCTATGCATTTTGCTCAATTTCAGAGTCCTCGGAGGTTCTTAAGAACACTGAAGTCCCTTAGTTAGTCAGATAGACTAGAAGTCCTCTCCTTATACTCAGTGTTCAACCAACTCCTTTGTAGTGACCTTTGACTTTTAAATTATAAAAGACCATACTGTATTCAAAAACTTCAGCACCTTTGCAGAAATAATGGCTCCTCCAGCACAATGACCAAGGCTCTCAACCTACATCAACAAAGAAATAACACTTAGTGGTACAACAGATACCTAATCCAGTGTATTCCATGCTTGTGGAACAAGCCCCCTGCACAAGTCAAATAGGGCAGTACTTGGGCCTCTTTTAAACTTGGTCTCTGTAACTGGCTGGGCAGTCAAATTCTCCTCTGAGTTATCCTGCCTAGCCCTTTGGGACAAACGTGTAAATGCTATCGAACTGCATAGTATTTCAAGGAACTTATTTGCCTAGACTCTTAATAATAGGCAAGAAGTAAAAAAACTACTAACAACTGACGCAGAATATATTTAAGTCTGTTTGCCATCCAGACCCATTTGTCCATGGCCATATTGTGCTGTAGCAGTACTGCCATTCATCCATTACATAACCAACAAAACGCTTAAGAAATGGACCACCAGGAAACACAGCAAAGCATGAAGTTCAGCTAAGTTGCCATTTGCAAGTTGGATAAATCCAGGCACAAATGTGATAGCTGTAATAAATCCAGGCACAGGAATCAGAATATCGATACTCAAGTTTCATAAAACAGTAAAACCACAATTAATTTAAGCTCTTTCATCCAAGACAATCAAGGGCTTCATCAGAATAATACAAACCTAAAAACACACTGCTTAAATACTAGTTTTTAAAAGCTCTGATGCCATCCAAGTTAGTTAAACAATAAAGTAAAGATAAAGCCAAAGTACTTTATATGCACATCTAAACTTTAACATGTGACATTAAAAAATGTGTAGCCTTAAAAGTATTGAAAATGTTATTTTACATCTATAAAAAGTGTTGGAAAGACAAATAAATTAAAATTCTAATTGTTTCAATTTTAAAATGCTGTGCAGTTGTTAAGAGCTGCCACTTTAAATGGGCCTCCTCTGGAGTCTAAAAAAACAGAATCTAACACCTAGAATTTGAAACAATGATCAGTGTTCTCCCCCACGTTTGCCCAAAGCACTTTTTCCTTTTTGGCTGTCAAGTTGGTAACAGTGTTCATTCCCTCTCTCAGCTTTCTTTTCTTTCCAATATAGAAAGCTGAGCATGTCAGTCTCTTAGCAACATCTACAACTCTAATAGAAATACAGTTGTAGTAAATGTTCCTATTGATCCATTCTTCACCATTAATTACAGCTTTATCCCCCTCCATACTATATTTACAATAAGAATATCTTCCACATTTAAAAGTAATTTTGGTAATACCTTTGTTGCTAAAAGTATGGCCCTCGAGTTCTAACAGGTCCTTAAAGTTCCTGTCTCTTCTATAAATTCTTGGCATATGCACAAAGACATTAAACAGCTCATTATGTACCTTAAAAATATTTGTTAGTCTTTATAATATTCATAATTTGCATACCATGTGTACTATACATGGTAATGAATGCTCTGTTATCATTCTTCTTAATGCAGTTCAATTCTGTATTTAAACTGCAAAGGGTTTGTAACCTTCTTCTACCCTTTTCTTTACTATTTCTGAATGAACTTCAGTTATCAGCTTGGCAGGTTAACCCCTGGCAAAAAAACATGTTTGTTAGTTTTTCTGTTTCTTCATAAAAAACTGTAGTTCTGAGGCTATTCGAGCTGGCCTTACCATTTGACCTTTTATAACTACTGCTTTCTTCTGATGAAAAGGATGACAGCTTGTAAAATGTGGTAAGGTGTTAGACTAAGCGGGCTTTCTAAAAATCCTAGAAGTTAATTTGCGGTTGACCCTTTCTCTAAAAGAACATCAAGAAAATTAATCTTGTCTTTAGAACAGATGAAGGTAAATTTTAGAAATTCTGTTGTATTTCCAAGGAAGCACAAATTATTCTAACTCCTCTAATGTATCTGTACAAAAAATACATATCTTGCCCAGGTCCCTGCAGTAAAAATTCCATCTGTTGACATATCCATACTGCATGAGAAAATTCTCTTCCCAAAATGGCAACATGAGATTGGCATAAACAGAGGCATAAGCCACGCCCATTGCTACACCAGATTTTTGATTAAATAAGGAGCCATCAAAATATACAAAATTATTGGACAGGACTACGTCTAACAAGGAGATAACTTTGTATATGGTAGAGTAGTCCCAGTTAGTGTGTCTGCTAAAAAACTCAGTGACCCACTGCATCCCCGTATCATGGGATAATAGTGAAGAGGTTCTCCACATCGACTGTAACAAAAGTAAGGTTGTCTGTATACAAGGATGGGGTAATTCAGGTCAAGAAGTCCCAGGAATCTTTTATAACCCACGTGTAATCTTGAAGAACATATTTCAACAGGTAGTCAATGTTTTTGGCCACAGGGTAAGTTTTTGAGTTGTTAGCATTAACAATTGCCCTAAGTGGTGGGTCCTGAAGGTTCTTGTGGATCTTAGGAATACCAAAGATTCCCTGTATTTTGTACTGGGTGTTACACAGTATATCATGTGCCTTGCCATCTATTACACTACCCTTAACAAGTTCAAAAACTTAACTGTCAATTTTTGCATAAGCGGTGTTCACTTCATTAAGGGAAACTTTCTGATAGGTGTCACTACCAAGTAAATTTTCCATTTTGTCTTTGTAGTCAATAGCATTCCAAACCACCATTACCTCACCCTTGTCTGGTTCCATGACTCTGATGGTTTTGTTATTACACACCTCTTGTAAAAACCTGGGCTTCCTCTCTTTTTAAGTTGGATTTAATATTTACGAGAGTTTTTACTCAAAGTTTTCCTAATGTCCACTTCACATATTTTCTTGAATAGGGTAACTTCTGATTTTAAAGGAAAGTTAAGGGTACTTAACCTATGAAACTGGCTAGTGCTAAGGGGATCTGAATTTTTAAACCACAAGGTTAAGCTAATCTCCCTTGTAAATAATTTCAAATCTGTAAGTACACTAGCAAGTCTCCCTCTTCTTCTAGGTACAAAGTTTAAACATTTTTCCAATACATTTGCATGTTTAACATCTAACACCATATCACTGTAACTATATATGGAAAATTATTTTTTGTCATTCAAGAGCTAATATTGCCTTGTTCTAATATCGGTTGTGACCCCCCTCTTCCCTCCCTACTTCTGCATAATAATGTTGGTATGTCCCTTGTGGGTTCCTCTGTCTGAGAAGTTTGGCTCTCCATACCCGGCGGCTTTCTAAAGGGGGGGGGATCTACATCAGAATCAAGTTCAGTAGCAACCTGAAATAACCCATTGTTGTCACCATCAGTATGTCTCTTTGTACTATGGCTAACCATGTTAGATGGTAAAGGGTAAGATTTTCCATTGTCATAATCAAATCTATCTCGTAAGTTTTTTTTTCTCTTTCCTATCCTTAACAGCATTTACCATTTTGTCACTATCAACAAAGACTTTATATTTTTCTGTCCACACATCAAAAAGTTAATCATTTTTTTTTATTTTAAAAACAAGTTCATCAATTTCCTTCACTAAAATGTCAGTTTCTTGTAAGTTAAATTTAATTATCATTTCAATTAGTTGATTGCTTGTAAAAATCAGTACCTGTCTAAAGTCCGCAAGGAAATTTCCATGAACGCAAACCTTTGGGACTCTCCAGCCTCTAACGCACTCATGGAAGTAAGCATTTTCGAGTTGGAATTTATGGTTTACATAAGTCTGATGCTGTTTTCATATGTCAATTCATTGGGTACTCCCACACCAAGTTGTTGGAATTCTAATCTCTTTTTCAGCCAGTCCTTCATGTTGAAAGGTATAGAAATCATCTCCGACCAGGTTTCTTCCATGTTAAAACTGGTTTGGTCATTCCCAAGATTACAACCATACCATGTAGTTCATTCCATTGTATTTCTACATTTGTTTCCTCTCCATTGTTTCAAGTCAAAGTGCAGCTCCAGTTATACAGGGGGCCATGTCCACCATCAGCTCCAAGGGGTGAAAATTCATTCCGGTATTTAGAAATGTTTGAAAGTTGTTGGGTTAACTGCTGAATGAGTGTAGTTAAATTTCTCACACTCAAATAAAAATCTTCAAAAAGCTCTACCTGTGATATCCTCATAAAGCTGGAAACCTGTTGATCAAATACCAAGAAACACCAAACACGGATCCTAAGCTGAAGTAAACCATGTAACCAATAAAAAGCTTAAGAACCAGGCCACCAGGAAGCACACAAAGCACAGCAGAGTTCAGCAAAGTTGACAGCTGCAAGTTGGATAAATCCAGGCACAAATGTAATAGTTGTAATAAATCCAGGCACAGGAACCAGAAAATCAATACTCAGTTTAATAAAAACAGAATTCATTTAAGGACTTCATCAAACTAGGACAAACCTTAAAACACACTGTTTAAATATGAATTTTAAAAGCACTGATGTCATCCCAGCTAGTTAAACAATTAAGTAAAGTTAAAGCCAAAGCACATTGTATGCACATCTAAACTTTAACATATTATACTAAAAAATGTGTAGCCTAAAAAGTACTGAAAATGTTATTTTATATCTATATAAAGTGTTGAAAAGACAAATACATTAAAATTCTATTTTTTTCAATTATAAAATGCTGTCTATACTTACTGCATCATTCAAGCCAAGTAGTTTGTCTGCAGTTGTTAAGAGCTGCCACTTTAAATTTTAAAGCACTAAGTTTCAACTTCCATGGGCCTCCTCTAGGGTCTAAAAAACATAATCTAACACCTAGAATTTCTACCTATACCTTTGCTCCCTTTGTCCCCTAACTGATGACTCATCTCTCTTCTTCACCAAACCTTATATCCCAAACTACATCTTTCTTACATTTTCCCTTTCTCCTTACTTTGACTCTAAACATCTCCTCCTGCTCCTTACCTACTCTCTAAACATCTCTCTCTTCTCTTCTCTACTATTCCTTACCTACCCTCTCTACACCTCATCTCTCTCTATCACAATATCCTCAATTCCCTCCATCTCAGTAATCCCACATGGAAAGCTAGACCCCTTCACACTCTATAAATATACAACAATTTACACCTACAAGAATTCACTTACCTTTTTAATGTATACTTTATCATGTATCCCAGACAGACCCTAACTGCAAATTAATACTCTTTCATATTCAAGCTTTACCATATGTAATGATACATTAAGATGCATTGTATAATTCTCATTCTTGAATGTGCAATGTCTATTTATCTTATGCAACAATGCTTTAAGCTATTTAGTATCTTCTCATTTTCAATTGTTGTTGTTTGTCTT
>NC_056737.1:572159579-572259579 GCF_019279795.1 Protopterus annectens
CACAGGTAACATATAAACCCAAACTAAATAACCTACTTTACATAACACAGTATTTATTAAGTAAAATTATGATGCCGTGGTGGTACGGCGGTAGCGTTGTTACCTATCAGCAAGAGGTTCTCCCGTTCGATTCTCGGCTTGGCTTGGGAGTGCCTTCTGTGTGGAGTCTGCATGTCCTCCCTGTGGTTGGGTAGCGTTCGAAAGACATGCGTGCGTAAATGGGCGTGCCTTCATTGAAGGTTGGGCGTTGAGCTGGCACCATGGCGTTTTGTAAAAATCTACTGCCAATCATTAGCGGACCGGAGTTCCGCTATGGTAACCCCTTACCAGGAAAAAGCCGAAAGACAAACAACATTATTTCAGAAAAAAGTACAAGGACCTTCATAACCTTTCCATGCTAAAACCATTAAGTAATTCATCCCTTGCAACTTTTTTACCAATTTTTTTTCCTAACACAGAAATGTTTCTCATCTTCACAGTTTCACCTAAATCTTTACATGTTATCTGTATTCAAAAGTAGTTTTACACATCCCAAATATTCTCCATTTTTATCTTATTATTTACTAATACTATGTCATCAGCATATACCGTAGTTAATAGCACATATATGTCTTGTAAGTATAGACATCTTCCTCTTCCAAATCTTTTGTAATTTCTTTTGCCACTAATGAAACTAGACTACTTATTAATGTATACTGCTGTATCTCCCCTCTCTCTGTCAAAATATTATTCCCTGTACCTGGCCTGGACACCTGTGACTACAAGACTTGGATTGCTTCTAAAACTATCTGGACCTACAGAGCTGATACAAGTATTTTTTGTACTTGCTCTGTCTTAGTGCTATTTATCACTTATGTGCTGCACTTATTGATTTGATTGAATTTCACAATTCTTCAGCCTCTGCACTGCAAAAATGCCATCTGATTGTTACTGTACTACCCTTAGGTTCTCTTAACAGTATTCTGATATTTCCTAACCTCATCTGATACTGCAAAAGCTGTTTTGAGTTTGCCAAAGTTCTCCTGAGTTGGCCAAAATATTTCTAAGTTTTGCAACATTTTTTTTGTTTATTGAAGTTCTCATGTTCGCTCTCCTTTTTTCTGTATTTTGTGAAGATTTCTCAGGGTTAGTGAACTTATTTCCAAGGATTTGGGATACTGCATGGATTCTGACCTTTGCTGTAAAGCATTTGTTACTGCATTTGAGCCCAAGATCAGTTCATTTTACTTTAAGAGGGTTATTTTGCAGTCTGGTGGGAGCAGAGGGATGAATTCAACACATCCGAGTTGGGAATTGCTGGTGGAAAGTTTATTGTGCATTTATCTGATTGGCCTGAAAGCTTAAGTGTGTAAACGTCTTTCATCTTGCTGGTATAAAAGCCTCCCATGCCTTATATATAAACAACGCTCTCCAGTTGAAAATCCTCTATAAGAAATGCTCTCCATAGTTTCCCACTGTTTACAGCTCCTTGAAGAGCTGCTAGCTTGTGCAGATGGTGGGTCCCTGCAGGTCATCTAATAGTATATTACTAAACATGCTCACCTTTAGCTTTAAGTGACGTTCCCCTACTCCTTCCCATCTAGTAATGATCTGGTATTGATACAAGCTTCCCTTTCATCTCTGTTTCTGGCCTGGTGGATATGGGCATCCTAAGGCAATGTAGTAACTGCCTCATGTTCATAGGTGATTACTAGGCTAATGGCACAAGAGCCTTTACAAGCCTAGCCAATAATACCCAGGATATGACAATATTATATCTTAATTTACCAGATATGGGATGGAGTAGTATCAGGACAGTGGGTCTTTGGGTGTTGGAGCCCTGAGTCATTTTTCAGACTGCCTCTGTCCATAAGAGACATAGGCTGTACCCCAAGAGTGAATTTATGGTTCCCCATCCATTTATCCAAATTATTTTTAAAAAGAGTGAAGGACATACGTCTGTTTTATGAAGATGGGAAGTTTATTTCATAGACAAGGCAGACTTTGGGATACAAATCTGTCTCTCCAGCATGTTCACTGACAACCATTTAATTTTAAAAAAGACAAATACAGAGTGTGAGCAATGTAGATACACAATGTCATTGGAAGCAAAAGTTCCACATACACACAGTAAAAATGCAAACCAGGTTGTTGGTGTTACACCCAAAATACTCACTACCATCACTAAGGAACAAACACAGACCCACACATGCAGAGGTACTCACTTGAAATCTACCCAAACCTCCAAGACCTCCTAAAAGCATCTCTCAGTGGCCCTGCACACACAGAAAAAAGACAGCACCACCCAATACACAACTATGAAAATCACAGTAGCCTTGTTTCCAAGTCCATAAGGCAACACACCACACAGCCTAACATTCTAGTTACTGAGGATTCCATTGTAAGAAACACTGATGCCCCCCTTACCAGACTAAACAAGGTGAAGATCATAGTGAGCTATGGACAGCTGTCTGGAGCCAGGATCTGCCAGATCATGTATGCACTTGGGTCTTTAAACCACAAGTACCAGTATGACATGGTCATAGTTCATGTGGGCATAAATGACCTAAGCCGTACCTCACTGAACTATATGAAGACAGACATTATGGAGCACTCTGAATGTGTGTCCCAGGCAGGTATTAATCTAGCTTTGAGTAGCATCCTGCCTTCACCTAGGATGATGTCACAGTACCAGCAAAAAATTATTGATTTCAATGATTGGTTTAGTTTCTGGTGTCACAACAAGGGGATCTAATCTCTGTCAGCCTGGGGAGACGTGATCGACAAACCACAACACTTTGACAAAGATGGTTTGCACTTGTCACAATTTGGCTTCCTGATACTGGCAAAAACTTTATCTATTCACAAAGTGCTTTTTTTAGAATGTGTCAAAGTTGTTAAACCCTCCAACATAACAAAAATCCCTCATGACTACCTAAAGGTACTGCTGCTCAAAGCTAGGAATTAAAAAAAAAAACTGCAATCCTTGGAAGCACTCCTCAGCCTGGAGAATGCAAACATATGTGCAGTCACAGAAACATGGTTCAGAACCATAGAAAGCACCTTGGTTATCAAAGGCTACAATGTCTTTCATACATTTTGATCCCCCTCAGCTCAGAATAAAACAAAGGGAGGAGGTGTCTCAGTTCTCATAAAAGACAAGTACACTGCTAGACTGTTCCAACAACATGACTCACTTGAGCTATTCTGTGCCCAACTAACCATAGGTGTGACCCCCTATCATATCTTTGCTATCTACAGATCCCCTAACATGGCTCAGAAAACCACACCTCAGATCTAAACCTACTGGAATCTCTTAACATTCAGCCTAATACCATACTTGTGGATGACTTCAACTACCACTCCATAAACTCTGACTGGTATGACCCATAAGGTTCATAGGCCCATCAACTGATCAACGGAACTACAGACCCATAAGGTTCCTAGGATGATACTGAGCTATTGATCTGGAGGCCCTTATAAGCCTAGCCAAGAATTTCACCCATGTTCCCACAAAGTCAGCACCTGTTTCCCCAGTCCAGCAGGGACACAGGTGGGATTCCAGGGGTGTATTTTGTGTTTCCCATCCAATTATCCAGATTTCTCTTAAAGAGGGCTAAAGAAGTATTCTACTTTTATTATTAATGTCACAGACCAGGCTGAGGCCTTGTGAGCTTGACCAGTCTTATCTGCAAGGCCATGGAGAGTGTTATCATGGACCTGATCAATAATGATATAGGAACTCTCCAAAAACTGGACTATACCCAATCTGCCTGCTCAGTCTGGTGGACTTCTTTGAGAAAGTCACCAGGGCCATGGATGAGGGTAAAACGGTAGACACTGCTTATCTAGACCTGGTCAAAGCTTTTGACACAATCCCCCACTAGGGGATCACAGATAAACTTACTGAGTTAGGCATAAACCCCTACATCATCATGATGATAGCCAACTGACTCACTAACAAGACACATGTTGTCCGGATAGGTGAATCCACTTCTGATAAGAAACCTGTTACCAGCAGTGTCTCACAGGGCTCAGTGTTGGGACCCCCTCCTGTTTGGTATATACTTCTCTGAAGTGAGGGCCAATGTTGGGGGGTGCTGGCTCACCAAGCTTGTTGACAACTGTAAGCTGGAAGAATCATTGAATTCCCAAATGATGTTGACATCCTACAAACAGGCCTAAAAATGGCAAACAGCTGGTGCCAAAAAACATGCTCTGAGACTAAATGCTAAAAAATGCATAATCATACCCTTCAGTAAATCAGATATCCCTGCAAATTATAATACTGATAGCACACCCCAAAAAGCAGGCCCAGTGGTAGGGGACCTAGGAACACAGATAGATAATAACTTAAATTTTGGCCACCAGGTAGCTACAGTAGTGAGGAAATCCTTCTTTGTGGCTCAACTTATAAGTAAAGGCACAGCATGAAGATCAAGGAAGTCACAGTGCTATTGTACTCATCTCTCATCAGACCCATAATTGAGTCCAGTGCTCCCTTTTGTGTGCATCTAACCAGGCACTTACACCAACTGGAGCAGCCCAGAGGTTTCTCACTAAAAATACAAAGAGTAAGAAACACATCTTATGCAGACCGACTAAAGGCCCTATCCCTTTACTCTGTCTAATATCGTTTATTGAGAGGGGACTTATGCCTGACCTACAAGGCATTCTATGATCCAGCCCTGATGAAAATTTTACATACTATCAATATACATTATACAAGGGCAATGGGTTCCATGGACCTGAACCTTATTTGTGAATCTAACACATTATGGGAACAGCTGTTTTGGTATTTTGGCAGCTTAGAAGGACATTACCTGTGCTTGAAATATTTGCTTGTATGCTGGAGAGAGACAGAGAGAGAGAGATTCATATCCCAAAGGCTACCTTGTCTATGGAATAAACTTCCCATTTCCATAAAATAAAGTGCATCCCCCACTCTCTTCAAAAATAATTTGGATAAATGGATGGGGAACCATAAATTCACTCCTGGGGTACTGGCCATGTCCCTTACAGACAGAAGCAGTCTGTAAAATAACACAGGGCTCCAAAACCCAAAGACCCACTATTCTGATACCACCTCATCCCATATCTGGGGAATTAGGGTATAATATTATCATATCCTGGGTATTATTGGCTAGGCTTGTAAAGGCCCTTGCACCATTAGCCTAGTAATCACCTATGAACCCATAAATAATCATTCACTAAGACAGTCACACCTGTAATAGGATATACTAGTAATCTTACTATTTATACTGTAACTCTGTTGTACATCTGACAATTGTTTATGTCTAACACTTATCAAAAGCTTTTGATACAATGCAGACCACTAATATCATATAATTTTCTTCACATAATATGCTACCCACAGTTTCTTTTTACATATGGCTTCTCTGGTGCCCTGTCCAAATTTTCTCTGGTGGGTATAAATGCCACCTTGGATCCCCCTAGAGACAGACAGCTGGCCCCGGGGGGCTAACCTGCTCAATGAAGTGTAAATATATAAATACTGACTAATGCTAACACTATGAGTTCTTATTTCCCTCAGATGCCACAAAATAAGAAGAGGTTTTCCTTGAAGCTAAGGATCTCATCTGTGTTTATTTGGAATCTGATGGCATTTACAGTATATACCCCACATTTGAACAATACCAGCTATGCAAGGTAGCTACTACAAGCCTGTAGTTAATACTTTGCAAGAACTGTTACCTGAATCCGTAGTATGACTTGTTTGAACTGACTCTGTTAACTTTGTAACCTGTGGCATAATAGAAAGGGACTCCCAAACACTGCTTTGTTTTCTTTTACAAATGAATTCCATTTCCTGCTAGGGCTGTTTCATTATCCTTTCTACTCTGCCTGTGTCTATTCTCCCTCTCTTCTCACTACAGAGCTCCTGTTTTTTGATATCCAACCTCACTGATTGTTTTTTTCTTTCTGCCCAGGCTTTCTCCTTTCCTACCTACTCTCAAATACACATACACTTTCACATCTTTACAGCCTCCATTGTAGACTTGTACACTTCTGTTTTACTCACCACATTCCCTGTCTTTATTGATTATTTCTATGGGAAACATGTAACCTGCTCGGTTCTACCTCACTACACAAGGCTCCACATTATTTTTCACCTTACCCCCTTCCCATTCCAACTCAGCCCTATATCATTACAGTTATCTGTTCTACTGAATCACATACCTCTTCACTGTGTCTACATCACTAGGCCTCCGCATCACCAAGCCTATTCAACCAGTTAAAAACCACAGCTCCAGCATAAGCATTTTGTCCATTCTGTCTTAACGTTATCCTGGCAGCCTGTAGCATACATCATCTGATCTCCAGCTGTATAATGTGCCACATCATAGCCTTATTCTACATACTTACCTTTCTCTTTCTTTTATTCTTCTAAAGTAAAATTATATTACAACATCCTTTCCATCCAATGTAACTGTTGGCACAAATTAAACAAGTTCAATCAGAAGTCATGGGTTGGTTTTCTTACACAATGATGCTTTTCTAAGTTATTCACCTCTCCTTATGCTTCTCGCTCATTGACAGATTCTGGCCCTCTACCTATTTTTAGAGTAATTATCACCTCCTGTAGGCCAACTCTCCTGTTAGTACAATCATAGTAGCTACACTTCAACTAATAACAAAAAAATTCATATCACTTCTAAAACATGTCACCTCTAATACCCATGAAAATACTCTGCAAACTTGATATATGTCACAATTTTACAAGAATTCACATTAAAATCAACTTAGGCGTTATATACATTACCTACTCCCAGCCACATAACTCCTTGAGAATACTGTTAAACACTTGTGGAGTACCATTTACCCTAGAACCACTATCCTAATGGGTGATTTCAACATAAATGCCTCAGATTCACTTGATACTCACCTAAAAATGCTTCTTAACCTCCTTTACCTTACACTATTCATGAATGAATCTACAAAGCTAAACATATCAGTAAGATCTGACCACACTCAACCAAATTCTTACTACTACTCCATATATACATACACATTATATATATATATATATATATATATATATATATATATATATATATATATATATATATATCCAACAAAAAAATTGCCAGCACCAGAGAAGATCTGAAGATTCAATATTTATTTAACTGAAACTAGACCGGTTTCAGCACAAGGCTTTCTTCAGTAGTATATTTCATGTGTTTCAAAGAATCACCTGCTTAAATAGCTTCCATAAATCCAAAAAAGAATGACCTCACTTCCTGTAGTTAACAAAAACCAAAAAATGGTTAATTTAAACATTAATATGGTAAAAACCATGAAAATATGTTAACATAGAAAATATAATGATGGTATTAATTAGCTATAAACACTTCATCTATGTTCATGAATACAAATAAATTACAAATGTTATTATCATATATTAAGCAACTGTACTAAAGAACATAATGATGGATAAGCAGAAAAAAGAAAACCATCATTGCTACCATGATATGATTGGGAATGTCATCCAGATGTTATAATATCTCAAAAAGAGATAAATAAAAAGTATATTATTGAGTGAGGGACAAAGGGCATAAGTCATAGTTTGTCATTCAATCCCGGAGGGAAAAGCCCCCCCAAGTTTAATGATCCATCTTTTCTCTTTCTTATTCAAAATGTCATGCCACCCTGTTTTGAATGATCGGTTACCAGTTATACGATCAATAATGATGAATGAGAATTTGGCAGTAGGATGGTTGATTGTATGTCTGTATAATGCGTTAGTTATTCTATGGTTTCTGATGTCCCCTAGGTGTTCAGAAATCCTTATGCGGAACTGCCTAGATGTTTGTCCAACATAAAAGGCCTGACAAGTGCATAGGGCAAGATAAATTATCCAATCGGAACTGCAGTTACCAAAGAATTCAATATTGTAGATCTGACCAGTATTTTTACTAGTAAAACTGGTAGTTTTAAAAATGTAACTACAAAAGCTGCAGTGACCACAGGGAAATATACCTATGAGTTTATCCCCTGTAAGTGTCCTCTGAGTGTGAGTGTCATTCTTAGAGCTTGCTCTTTTATAGTGTGAAAAGTGAGAGCCAAGCGTTCTACCCTTCCTATATGAAAAATAACACCATTCCCCAAGATAGCCTTCCAAAAGAGGATGTAAATTGAGTATGTTCCAATGATTGTTGATAATATTAATCAAGTTTCTACTATTCCTACCATAAGTGGTAATGAATCTACATGTATCAGAACTTTGCTCTCTTCGTCCCGTATGATATTGTAAAAGGGAATCCCTAGGTTTGTTGCTGCTCCAGTTGGCCGCATAATTGATAGTCTGTGGGGAATATCCCCTGGACAAAAATCTGTTAGTTAAGTCCTCATGGTATGTGATGAGATCATCCTCAGAAGAACATATTCTTTTAATCCGGAGAAACTGAGATTTTGGTATATTTTTGATAATATGTTTTGGGTGGAGACTGTCTGCATGCAGAAGGGTATTGTATTGCGGGAATTTTCTGTGAACAGAAGTTTTGAGTGTATTGTCAAATTGTCTTGATAGATGGACATCCAAAAAAATTATTTTCTTCTGATGATACTCCACAGTGAATTCAATACCCCAGATGTTCCCATTGAGATGCTCAATAAATTCCTGGAGATAGTCATTACCTCCTTTCCACACTAGCCAGCAGTCATCCAGGTATCTTCTCCATATATCAATCTCTGGTAAATATATGTTATGCATTGGATCATAAATGATCTGTTCTTCAATAAAACCCATGAAGAGATCTGCGTAAATGGGTGCAAATGAGGCACCCATGGCCGTGCCCTGAAGTTGCCAGTAGCAATCTTGTTGAAAGTAGAACACATTTTTGGTAAGAATGTGCTCAGCCAGGCATACCAGTAGTGTGTTCAATCCTGGGGGGTACATGTTGGATTTATTTAACCAAAACTCCAAGGCCATTAAACCCGCCCAATGTGGGATACTGGTATATAAAGATTTTACATCTAGGGTGCACATTAACCATTCAGGTTCCAATTGTGATTTCGATACAATCTGCAGGAATTCAGCTGTATCCTGGATTCTAGCTCGAATGAGTGGTAATAACGGTTTGAGTTTTTCAGTGAGGAAGATGGATAAAGGTTCAGTGAGTGACCCAATACCAGATACTATGGGTCTACCAGGTGGCTTGTGGACAGATTTATGAATTTTGGGTAGTAAATAGAGGTATTGCTTGGCAGGATCTTTAACCATCAAATGTGTTTTAGTTTTATCTGAAATAATACCTGCTTCCACCGCTTGCTCCAAAAAATCATGAATTTCACGTTGAAAACTAGGTGTGGGGTCAATATCCATTTTCATACAGTGATGATGGTTAGATAGTTGTCTATTACCTTCATCCCGATAACAATCGTTATCCATAACAACCACTGCACCCCCTTTGTCAGCAGGAATGATGACAATATCAGTATTATTTTTGAGTTGTGTTAAAGCTAGTTGTTCTTTCCTGGAGAGATTGTGCCTCATATTCTCCTCTGAACTAAAATGAAAGTGTATATCCTTTATTACAGCCTGCTGAAAAACAGCAACATGTTTGTCCATAGGAGGATTGAATGTTGATTTATGAAATCTGAAGTCAGATGATCTTTGAGTATCATCAGATTTGTCCTGTTGTTTGAAAAACAATTTGAGGTTAATCTTTCTACAAAAATCTATAGTATCAGATACTAATGAACTCTCATCAATGAAGAATCCGGGGATAAAACCAAGACCTTTATTGAGTAAAGAATATTGGTCATCAGATAAAACATGCTTGGAAATATTTAGCACATTGGTACATGGTTCATTCATTTCACTATTGACATGAATAACTCTTCTAGACTTGTTACCCCTATGTTTCCTTCCTGCCCGATGTTTCCTGCCCCTAAAGGGACCTCAGTTGTTCTTCCCCTTTTGGCATGTGGTGATTCACCAGTACTCAATATTTCTGTGTCTGTGGTGGAAGATTCCTCACCAGAGGTAGTTTTACTTGATCCTATCTTTTTCAAGATGGACCTGGGCCTCTTTTTACGTGCAAAGGAAGTATTCCTGGTGTCCTGAGCGAACCTGACTATATATATATATTTATACTAGTTTTTCTAGCCATCAAAACAGCATCTCACCCATTTACATCAATCTGGTCACTGAAATCCAAACCACATCTCCTCTCTGTGTAACAGGTCAATTTCTGAAAACAAGAAACTTGCACTAACAGGGAGCTGACTGGACAGCAATTTTAAATGGCAGTTGCCCTAAGACAGGATACCCCTATTTGAAAACCATTCTTTTTAATACTCAAGATATCCACTTCCCTACAAAGTAGACAAGAATAAAAAGTAATACTTTCCCTGATTAACTACAGAAATAAAATCTTCCTCAAAGAAAGTTTTATTTTAGAACTGACTACTTTAATTGGAGGAAAAGCCTGAAAACAATACCTTGCATAGGAGGTATCTTAACTTAAGAAAATAATGCAGAATACTCAACATGTCCACCAAAGCTAGACATCTTAGAAATAAGTACACTAACCTGGCTTCCTGTGCTCATCTCTTTTGGAGAGCCATAAAAGACTTAACCAGCAGAACAGATTCATCATTTGTGCCCACTCTCCTCTCCAGTTAACTATCTCCTAATACTTTTGATTCTGAGAGAGGGTAGTCTTTGAAATTAAGTCTAAATATTTATCCTATCCCCATCTTTGCTCCAGGTCCTACAATTTTAGTTGACAATATGACAACCTTGTTTTTTTTTTAAATCTCCCAACAACAGTCTTTCATACTGCTGAACAAAGCTGACATAATATCTTCCACCAAAAGCAATAGAGGATACACTGCCTTCCTTAAAATGGTAGCCTTTACACTGCAAAATACAACCTCTATCCACTGTACTGCTATCCTAATCAATTCAATCCTGCTCAAACAGTACTTCTACACAAATCTCATAATCTAGATTGACACCATGAGTAAGGCCAGTCTCATACCTGTGTTATCCAACAAAAATAATCTTAACAAAAACTAGTTGATTATCTTAACAAATATGGTCTACATACAGATAATGATGCATGGGTTTAGAGATGGCATTAGCATAACAGCAGCTCTCTATACTATTACTAATAACATCTACTCCAACATGAGCAATGGTCATTTTACTGGTGGTCTTTTCATTAATATGACCAGTGCATTTGTTACTGTTCACATAGTAGACTGTTGATCTGTGATGATTTTAATAGCCCAGTCTTACATTCACTTGGTAGTTTTTAGCCCTTATATTTTTTGTAGAGATAGCCCAGAGATGGGCAGACCAAGGATATTTTGGTATGTTTACATGTTGCCCGTATCCATGAGGGACAATGGTGCTAGATGGGAAGGGGGGTGAATTTGTAGTTACCCATCCATTCATCCAAATTGCCTTTTAATAAACAATATAGCCCTGAGGGGGATTTAAACCCTGTTCCCTTGTCACTAACATTCTACCAAACACTTCATCTGCAAGCTGAACCACAATATTTTTATTAAAAATTAGAAGCATTATATCTTATCCCCAGTGTACTGCATTGGTTATATATAGTTGCTTTTGCTTATATCACCAAATATAAGCAAAAGGAACATTTGGGGTTTTTTTTTACATATTTCCAAACATTATATGGTGTACTGTTTAAGGAGGATCAAGCAATGTATAGTAAAATGGTTTGATCAATGGATAATATTATCCAATACCCAGTACTGAGAAGTTACAACCAAATAAAATACTGATAATTAACTTTTACACATTTGTAAAGCTCATATGGTACAGTGAGCTGTTTAATGGGGAAGCAACATGCAGCAGCAAGGTTTTAACCAGCAAGCTCTATCTTGTGATATGTGATACAAGCAAGATAATGTTTCACTTTACTTACATATTTGCAAGTTTCATGTGGTACACTTTTTTGAAGAAGCAACAAACATTGATTTGACTAGCAGATTATTTTCTGTGACACCAAACTTTGAGATGTTACAACCAAATATAAGCAAGAGAGAATGGTAATCACTATGTCATGCTACCTGATATAAAGTCATAGCCAATTGTGCACAAGATGATGGCTTCCCTTTATTTCATCATTTCTAAATCTCATTTGGTATCCCAGCTATGATTGGCAAGCACTATGTTATGTCTATTAGATTTAATACAGATGAGGTTTCCGCTGTGCATGATAAAATTAATATAGCCTACATACTGCCTTAACACCAGAGAGTTGTATCAGTTCTACCATGCATATGAAGTTTATTCTAAGGAACCTGTTAGCTAGAAATCATTGCAAAGTATACAAGAGGAATGTCTTCATTATTTTACATTTGC
The DNA here is from genome assembly GCF_019279795.1 of Protopterus annectens. Lineage (NCBI taxonomy): Eukaryota > Metazoa > Chordata > Ceratodontiformes > Protopteridae > Protopterus > Protopterus annectens. Next base: position 572,171,923 of record NC_056737.1, read on the forward strand.
AGGCATTGTTTAGTGCACTGCGCTAATAGGAAAGCAACATATTGAAACATGAATGTTATTGTCACCTAATATTTGGCTCATATCTAATCACAAGCAAGAGGAATATTTCAATTTATATTTCCTGTTTGAAAATACTATTTGGTGCAATATTTAATTGGGTAGCAACATATTTCAAATTGGAAGATGCAAGGGAGTTCATTCAACTTTGGTTTGACTGCTTGCTTTTAAAGCATTTTTTTTCTTTTCTGTGTTTCCAGCAATTACCTTTTCTTTATTTCCTAGTAGGGAGCTCGGGACCACTGCTACCCACTGACATACATACAAGCAAATATTTCAAGCACAGGTAATGTCCTTCTAAGCTGCCAAAATACCAAAACAGCTGTTCCCATAATGTGTCTAAGCTGTTCTTAAAATATCTAAACTAGTCCTTGCTTTAATGTAATTTGGCCGTCTATTCCATGCATCAGCTGCTCTCTCACAGAATCAATTAGTACACTTCTCATTCCTATAGAATTGTCTACATAGGTTGTCAGATGATTTTCTACTACTTTCTGATAACCCCAAACATTCCCAGGGGCAGCTGTCTCTAAATGCCCCATATACCTGAATAAAGTATTTTCTTAAATATCTGTATGAGACACTGTACAAGTTCAGATATTTTAGTCTTTCATAATAACATAAAATTTTCACATTCATGGATGCTCTTGGTATATTTCTGCTGTACTCTTTCCAGTTTACTCATGTTTGCTTTCATATAAAGTTTCCGTATTGTTATTCCATACTAAACTTTGGGTCTAATGTAACTAACAATGATGTCATCATTTCTGATTTCCCAGACTTTATAAATCTTTTTATGCAACTTATAGTTCTATAACTATCATCATACAACGACCCCCCATTAATATTCCAAAACGTGCACGCTGATTGGTCAGTGTGTACGTTGTAAATCAAAGACTTATACTAATGGAAAAAGGCCCGGTCACCCGGACTTTTTTAAAGCTGTCTCGCTATGTTAAACTCTTTTAACATAGCGAGAGAAGTTTTTAAAAGCAACGGAGATCTTCCTTTCTCCGTTGCTTCCACACACAGAGTTCTGATGTACTGCGCAACCATACACATGCGCAGTACATCAGAACTGCCGCAGAATACTGGACAGCTGCTGAAGGGCAGCAAGGAGGCATTATACAATGCCATTATTTAAGAAAAGTAAGTATTTTTTTCTTAAATAATGTCATTGTATAATAGCAATAACCCACTTCTGGGTGTGGGTAATGCTGGATTTACCCACAGTTGCCTTTGTTTGGCCACTTGGGCTTCGCCCTCGTGACCAAACCACACCAACCATGGGTAAATCCAGCATTACCTACACCCAGGTGTGGGTTATTGCTTAATTAACCAACTGGTTGATATGATTAGAAAAACTCGAAGACGGATCTACCCATGTCTCTCAAATCTCATATGCTTAGTTTTTGATGTATTTAACATCATATTATTCTCCTGTGCCCAGATGGTCAATTTAGTCAATTTTTTGTAGACTTGCCCTATCTGTAACACATGTAATCAGTTTACCCAGTTTCAAGTCATCTGCATACAGACTGTAGAACACCTCAGATGAAGAAGTTTAGATTGTACCTTACAAATCTATCAACTATGGGCCTTGGGCAGAACCGTGTGGGGCACCCTGTCTGTAACTAAGAATTTAACCTGTCTAATTGCTGTATGATACCTGTCATGTCCTATTTGTAAGCCATGCAGCTATCCATCTTATCAAGAGTACATCAATATCCAGTTGTTCTAATTTACTGATCAGTGTTTTGTGTATGACTCTGTCAGATGCTGAAGTTAATGCTATATAACTGACATCACAGCACAATTTTTCATTCATGGCATTATTATATTGTTAGATAACACCATGCTATAGGTGGTAATAGATCTATTTTCAACACATGCTGATATCATCATCATCATCAGCCCTCTTTTCCCATTTTTTCTACATGGGGTCAGGTTATTGTGTTAACTACTGCTAACTCTCTTGATTCAGTGCCATGCTCCTCCCTTCTTCAACACTCATGCCTGACTGTCACAAATGATCTTTCACACAATCTGTCCACCTCTTTGCTGGATGTCCTCGCTTCTTCTTACCTTCTTCCTTTTATTATTCTTCCTTCCTGTGTTTCATGCAAGAAATGTATGAATTCCCATAAGTCATCAGCATTTGACTTTGGTGGTCTATATACTCCAACAATTGTTATATGTTCCAGGGTTGTCTTTATTGTCAGTTACGCAATCAAACATGTAATAATCAAATGTCTCATAGCTATCTATAATCCTATCATAACACTGCCACCTGAGTTTTTGTTGGAAGGTCTGTTACTGTAAAAACATTTATACCCTGACAGAACTGGTTTCCAATCATTGTTCTTTAACCATGTTTCACAAATATTTATTTATTTATTATTTATTTATTTAACATTTATTTTACCAGGATAAGTCCAACTGGACATCACGTGTCCTTTTTCAGTGGAGTCCTGGGGAGAAAAGCTCCAAAGAAATAACAGTGTACATACATGCTTTAGATAACAATAAAACTGGCATACAAGATAAGAGAAACAATGAAGTACAAAAAACAATTATGTAGAACAATAAGATACTCAGGAGTAGTACCATTATTTACAATATATACAAAAAGTACATTTCAGGTGAGAGTATAGTGTATGCATTAAAGGCTTCAATGGGTCACTTACATATGGAAATGGAAAAGTGGGTTTTCAAGGGGGGGGGGTCTTTGCAGTTGCAGAGAGGGTTAGTATTGAGGTGTAATTTAAGAAGGCCTTTGAAGGTGCCTGTGTGACTTTGTAGCCTGAGTTCAGGTGGGAGGGTGTTCCATGCTTTGGCAATATCATGTGAGAATAAGGCCTCCCCAGAACTGTTATTGCATGGATTAACTTCAATCAGGTTTTTGATACATGAATGTAGTTCCCTTTTAGGGTTGTGAAAGTTTAGCATGTTGGCAAGGGCAGGGTACTTCCCCGAATGGAAGAGAATTTGATGGGCTATGATGAGTTGGTGGTAGTGTAGGAGGTTTGGAATTTCTAACCAGTGCAGTTTAGTTAGGGATAGACAATGGTGGGAATGTGATCTATTATTGGCAGAGAACCTAGCTATTTTATTGTAGCATGTAGAGAGTTTGTTCAGGTTGGTTTTGTTAATATTGTTGAGAACTGGAGAGGCGTAAAGTAGTGTTGATAAGAGATGAGTTTTGGCTATTGTTGTTCTAGTCTCAGGGGTTAGGAATAATTTGCAATGATATAGGCAACCTAGTTTTTTATGGACTTTAGAGATAGTTTGGGATATGTGCCTGTTGTATTTAAGTTGGTAATCAATAGTGATGCCTAAGAGATTATCCTCAGTTACTGGAGTGATGAGGGTTCCATTGGTAGACATGATTGTAAAGGTGGTGTTACAGTGTTTGGTTGGGTGGAATAGTATTAGCTGTGTTTTTTGGGGGGTTTAGTATTAGTTGGTAGTTGTTTAGCCAGTTCTCTACCTCAGTGAAGGATTCTTGGGCTTTACTTTGAAGTAATTGGATGTTTGTTGCTGATCAGATTAGGGTAGTGTCAACCGCATACTGGACAATGTTGGCTTTAGTGGTAGCTAGGTGGAGATTATTTGTAAATATGTTGAAGAGAAGGGGGCAATGATTGAACCTTGTGGGACACCGCATGTGACAGGGAGTGGGGGGGGATAGAGAGTTGCCCCATTTGACAGATTGTGACCGGTTGTTTAGGTAACTGTTAAACCATTGTAGAGTGGAGTCATCAAGGTTGAGTTCTGCTAGACAGGTGGAGATTATTTGTAAATATATTGAAGAGAAGGGGGCCAATGATTGAACCTTGTGGGACACCGCATGTGACAGGGAGTGGGGGGGATAGGGAGTTGCCCCATTTGACAGATTGTGACCGGTTGTTTAGGTAACTGTTAAACCATTGTAGAGTGGAGTCATCATGGTTGAGTTCTTCTAGACAGGTGAGGAGTTTGTTATGGGAAACTGTATCAAATGCCTTGGATAGGTCTAAGAAGGTGGCAGAGACCAGCTTTCCTTGGTTCCTGTGTGAGTTTATGGTATTGGAAAAGTTAATTATGGTAGTGTTGGTGCTATAGGAAGGTGTGAATCCACGTTGGGTTTTAGCTACAAGGTTGTTGATTAGCAGGTGGGTAAGCAGGTGGGTAAGGAGTTGGTGGTGGATACATTTTTCTAGAATTTTTGAGAGAGGTGATAGGATTGCAATGGAATGATAGTTGGAGAGGTCAGTAGATGGACCTCCCATGTGGAGGGGGATGATATATGAGGTTTTCCATAACGAAGGAATAGTATGCAGGGTGATAGATCTGTTAATAAGTAGGGAGACAGGGTAGGCAATGGCCTTGGATGCAATTTGTAGATATTTAGCTGGAAGACTGTCAGCAGCTAGGGTAGTAGGTTTGAGTTTAGCTAAGAGATTTTGAATGGTAGATGTTGGTACTGGGGTGATTGTGAAGGGGGTGGAGTTAGTCTGGTAGTTTAAGGGTTGAGGTTGGGTTGTGGGTGATATTGCACTTACCAGGTTTAGTATTGAAGAGGTAAAGTAATTATTGAAACTAGAGGCTATATTTGAATCAATACCTTTGATATCTGGGGGTGGTCCGAATATAGCAAATTTTCCAATAAAAAAACTTTATTAATCCTAGCATTAGCAATCATCAGAAAGGCATCAAATGTTGCTATCTGTGCACTATTAAATTTCTAACCTAGCACAAATCCTGCCTTGCGTTTGTCAAATCTTCTAAAATATCTGTTGTAAAAATTCTCTTCCCTGATCTTGACAAATACATACCATCCTGTTTGAACATATGGGTGTCCAAAATTAGGCTCAGATGCCCTACACATTTTCATTTTTTAAAATGGGACATTTTTTCCATATAGATATTTACCCAAAAAATATTTTCATTCATGGTGACATGACACTCCTTTCTATATGTGATTTGTGAAAAATCTATTGTAATACCTGTACAAGCTATACTATCTAAGAGGGCTGCAAGTTCCCTACTAACAGTCAGAGAGGCCTTCTGGAAGAGATCATTTGTGCTGACATGAATTAAAACAGATCCATACTTCCTTACATTAAGGTGTTCTAAGGCATGCCTCACATCCTCTGTTTTTGCTCCTGACAAGCAAAACACTATTTGAGGTTCATTATCTTCTCTGCAAATGCAAGAATCAGTTCCTCTAGTAATTGAATCTCCAATTACAGGAATATGTTTTCTGACCAGTTCTGAAAAATCTTCACCTTGTAATTCAGTAATATCTCCTCTATCAATTGTTACAAAGGAATACTTTTCATCATTATTAGTCTTATTAATTCCACTGTTTTCATTGTGTATTACATTTGCAACCATACAGTTCTCATCCAGCTGGCTTTGTACATCCAGAGCTTGAGCCATGTTGTCAACTTCTGTCTTTTTCCTCTTTTTTTTTTCTTACAGTAATGTTGTGCAATCCTTCCACTTCAGTTTTCATTTCTTCCTTTTGCCCTCTTCCTTTGTCCCTTGTCTCTTTTTTCTACCTTCTCTTTTGGAAGAATGACTGTCATTCTATTGTTCTAACTGTTTTCTTTGGTCATTCTGTACTTAACTACATTACATTTCATTACTTAGGCCATGAAAAAAACAAAGGACATAGACAAAACCCAATAAGAGACAATAACTACATGCAGACCCCCACATAGAAGGAATCCCAGACAAAAGCTCAAACAGAAAACCAATTGGTATTAAATGACACTGGACCCAACCCCACTTGGCTTTGTCACAAGAAGTTTATACCTACTAAATCTGGTGGATTGCTTTGATAAGGTCACCAGCTCAATTGATGAGGGGAAAACAGTGCATACTACCTACCTGGACCTGGTTAAGGCATTCAATAGAACACCCCTTGTGGGTATAGTTGACAAACTCACTGAACTGGCATAAATCCCTACATAACTCACTGGATTGCCAGCTGTCTCATAGATAGGATGCAGGAAATCAGAAATGATGATACCACATCCACAAACAGACTGGTCAGTAGGGGGGTACCATGCTGAGACTGCTCCTATTTGGCATCTACTTCTCAGAGGTAAAGTCTAATGTCAAGGGCCTTTGGCTGACCATGTTTGCAGATGACTGCAAATTGAGAGCTATCATAGATTCCTCCATGACACAAACATCTTACAAGAGGGTCTAACACAGACAAATAACTTTTGCCAACATCACAGATTAAAACTCAGTGCCAAGAAATGCATTATAATGCCTTTTGGGAAAACTGCCACCCAGACTAATTACTCCATCAATAAGACACCCCTAAATGTTGAACTGGTAATCAGAGATCTGGAAACATATGTAGACATTAATGTGGCCTTTGAACATTTGGCCAAGGTAGTAAGAAAATCAATCTGCTTCAGCCAGTTATAAGTAAGGGCATGGCATCGAGTTCCAAGGAAGTTATAATGCCAATTTATTTGGCCATTATCAGACATATCATTGAGTATAATGCCCCCTTCAGCATGTACCTGACTAGACATAAGCAACAGTTTGGATGCCCATAATGGTTCCTTACAAGGAGAATCCATGGTACAACCATGTTGCCCTATATGGATCACCTTAAAGCCTTATCAATAGCTGTTTTCAACAGGCATACAAGGCACTCTCAGATCCAACTCTGATGGACCTTTTGCACATCCACAAAATTAACACCATCAGAACCAAGGATTTAAATATTGCTGGTGACATAAATAAGACATGTTGGTGAGACATATATGTATCTCAGAGGATCCCCATGCTCTGGAACAGGCTCCCCATTCATGTGAAGAAGACTCCATCCCTGACCCTATTTATATATAACCTTGACCAAGGGACGGGGAATCAGAAATTCTTCCTGGGTCAGGGCCCTTTACAGACAGTGTCAGGTAGCAATGCTCAGACTAACATACCCCCCCCCACACACACACACACACACACACAAACTCAAACTTCCTAACACACTCTCTCTTGATAAATACCCAGGATGCATAGGGACACAATTGGGTTGGATTGCATGGCTTGGCTTATAAGGATCCTGGTGGTCATTAGCCTAGAGTATACCTCTGAAGATATAACAACATTACACTGTGAAACACTTTGCCAGTGTTTGGTTGCTATCACATATATCCTGCTCAGACCACCACAAACAGCCATTTATTAAGTAGCACTGATGCATGAATTCGATGGAAAGTGAAAAAAAAATGATGGCTAGCTGGTTCCATTTAGAGCTACTGCCAAATCTTTATTACACATATCCAGTCATTTTCAATCAGTGCAATCCTTATACTCATCAGTTACAACCACTTGGTTGACCATGCACCTCAGATATTTCTGTTAAAACCAAATAAAGTATTACAGCTGGCTTCACAAACAATGCGCACTACTACTGCAAAGATAGAAAGACTGCTTAAATTGAACAAATGACAACAGTGCCAAAAACATATCCATTCACAGACAGCCCATGTACCCAGCAATTAAGGCCAATGCTGTTGACACAATACACTTTAGATATCACGAAGTAATAAAAAATAAGTAGCCACAGTAACTGCAATCCCCACATACCTGCACACTGACACACACACACACACACACACACACACACACACACACACACACAGATGCGACCAGCAATTACAGCCACTTGTATGACTGTGATTATAGATGTTTGATTAAGATCAAATGTACAAATAAGTACATAAATTTATCTTCTCTATTCTCTGCTGTCAGATTACAGTGTGCACCCCATTGCAAGCACCTACCACCACACTAAAGCTAAAAAGTAATGATGGACAAAGAATCAAGAGCGGGCTTTTTAAACAGCTATTAAGTTTGAAACTCAAACGTCTGTCATTATTATTTAGTGACTGTAATACTTAATTATTTACCAGAAAAGAAACACAACCTTTATGAAGAACAAAGTATTGGGCAAAAAATCAAAAACATTCTGCAAAATCTGGGATAGCTGGTAGCATCTGATCCTCGCACATAAAAATAGACATACATGCATGTATACATACTAAAAGACACACAGCTGCGACCATCAAATAGTGCTACTTGCATGATTGTGATGGTAAACCTCAGATGTTCAATTCTGATCAGATGAATAAATACATAAAAAACTTCGACACATGAATTCATCTTCTCAAATCTCATGACCATCAGAATATGGTGTTTGACCCAGTTCAACCAAGTACCTGTCAACATCTTATCTCAAGAAACACAGAGAAATCTAAATAAGGAAGGACAAAGGACCAAAAACAGGAATAGATATTCCCTTTTATACTTAGAAAGTTGTTGGAATAACAGACTTCCTTTGCATAGCATGCTTTTTCTGAAGGCTTTTCATTATTTAGTAATTGTCCGTTATTATTTTTTAATTGTTTAGTAATGATTTGTTGCAAGAAAGTCCTTCAATATTGCACAGTTTGCAAACAAAGGGATTATGTATACATTTAGGGATATCATTGCCAGACCACCACATATTTTACCAGAAAATAAACCAAAATAAGAGACAAAAATCAGATAGTTGAGAGATGACCTTTCACCCCCTCACACTAAACCTCTCAACTTCTTTGCTCCAGAGTTCTGGACAAGGTAAAAAATAGCAAAGGGACAAAGACCCAAAATCACCATAGTAGTTTTAGCATTAGCATGCGTTTTCTGAAGACTATGAAGTCTGAAACTCAATTTTCAATTATTATTTAGTGATTTCAATCATCAATAATTTGCAAGAAAAACTAATTTTATGAGAAACAGACCAAAAATATTACACAAATAGGGTCATTCCGCAAAATTCTGGAGATATAAGAGGTATGCTGTAGTACACTAATTTATTTTGCCAGACCACAGTTGAGAACTTGCATGCACCTCCCCACACACACACACACACCAAATATGATTCAGTATGGGACATTTCAGAGCTTATTCCCCCATACATACATACATCCACACACTTGTAAGTGCTTAGCTTACCTTCTTCCTTCAAGCTGGCAGTAACAGGCAGAGTGCCTGAAAAATAATGTATATACTTTAAAGAAAATATAGAAATTAAAATTAATTTCTGCGCTTGACACACTTGTGCATCCTCTCCAACTTTAACACTTCCTTCTTAATTTTTTAGGTTGTCTTGGTCACCTGATTCAGTCTAAGCCATTAGGAAGAGCTCCTTGCTCCTTAATAATGCAGCCTGGTGAGGATGATCATCCTGTTGATGCCGATTAGCACAGATCAAACCCAATGATGCTCATGTAAGCCTAAAGCTGAGCTGCTTTGAAAACAGCCTGGCAATCTAATTAAAAAAATCCAAAACTGACCTAATTTCTTCAGAGCTCTGCACATGCTCAGAGTTTGAAGGAGCTGCAACAAAACAGAAAGCCAGAAAGTAAAAAAAGTCAACTATTATTTAAAAATAATAGTTGATTTTCTTTATTAATTTAATGCATTTTTTCTGTTTTTTGCAGGGGGCTGCAGTCCATCAGCCTGTACCATGAACCACCCCTGAATGTACTGTCAAAATAAAGCAATTACTACATCTTCAGCTATAATCTAGAATATGGCTACTTTCTTTCCTGTCATTTGTAGAATGTCTGTGTTTCTAGAGTTTCTCTTCATGATTCAGGACTGGATAGTTTACTACTAAACATTACTTTTTACCAGTTTATGTAGATTTCTCACATCATTTAATCTGTCCTAGCTTTCACTACATTAAACAGACAGTCCTCTTTGTACTTTTGAGCTAGGGATGGTATATAATAGACAGATGTACATTTTGATTGCAAATGAAGCTAAAAATGTATGTTGCAGCCTATGCCCCTTAAAACAATACTTAAAGTCTTGCTTGGTGTTACATGCATGATGCTTTAATAATTCTGTTTTTTTTTTATTTTAATTTAAGGGTTGATTAGTTATCTGCAAACACTTGGAAAGAATGTAAACACGGTAAGAACTGCTGTTTTGCTAAAAGAAAATGTCAACCTCATTGATACATCATAAATTAGCCCTTCTGCCTTTGTTACCTTTCCCTCTTCTTATAACCAAGATACAGCAATATTTCAAGAGCTTTAACAGAACTGAGTAGTTAAATAAATAAATACTAAAAACAAAACAAAGCTCGGTCCCAGGTAGACTGATATAATTTTTTTTTTAATAAAACAGACAAGTAAGCGCTTTCAAGGTACAAGCCCTCTTCATCAGACAAATACAATAATACAAAACCACAAATTTAAATAAAAAGCAGCCAATCATAAAACAGCTCTATTGATTCAATTAACAGAATAGACGAGCACTAATGCTTAAAGGGGCGAGTATAAAGAAAAGGTTTTAAAGAAACAGCTTTGTTAATACTTGGTTCTTTGTCTGCGTGAAAATATAGGATCCACTTCTGTTCACAAGCTTCAGTCCTGACCTTTATATTTCCTTCTCTTTCATTCTCTTCTATTAACTCAAGAACAAAAAAATTGAAATTATGTGTGAAACCAAGAGCTAATACATGTTTTGCTAAAGCATTGCTGTCTTTCTTATTACTTATTCATTATATCACGAATATGCTCCTGTACACGTTCCCTAAGGGAGAAATTGGTCTTACCAATGTAGTATGCCCCACATAAAGTGCAAAAACTATAATAAATTAAGTTCTTGGATGAACAGTCTGCATAAAAACAGAAACTTCTAGAGTATCCTAGTAAGGGGTTTGTAAAGGTAGCTCCTGTAGATATATATATATATATATATATATATATATATATATATATATATATATATATATATATATATATATATATATATATATATATATATATTTACAGATGTTACAGTGTCGACACATACTCATCCCAACTCTCTGTGATACACTCCCCTGTTTCTTTTCTAATTTTCTATAGCAAAGATGCCTTTTCAGGGACATATTATTTTCAAAGGAAAACTGTGGTATTTCAGAAATTAAATCTCTTAATTCATCGCTCGCAAGTAGAATATTCCAATTTTTTTTGATGATATCAAAAATAGCTCCTATATCACTGGAGAAAGGGAGGGGCAGTCTTATTTTCTATCGGTGCTATAGTGAGGACCCGTGGTTCAGTTGCATTTTATCCTTTCTACAGAACTAAGTATTTCCATGAGATTTTTTTATACCTTAAGATATATTCATACTATTGTGTATGTGCTTAAGATATATACTAGATATACCATCAAGCTAAAAGACAAAGACAGTGTATGTAATGTCCATCTAAATGGCTTCTGTAGGTTCATAACCATGAAGATCTAATTATCTGGGTTAGGCTCTACAATTATTCCCTCCAATGAGCCTTCTTATCTTTCTAAATGTGTACATGACTTGTTCCAAGGGTTCTGTACAGATGAAATACTCCAGAGAATAGAGCAGTACACCTGTCTTGTCCCATCAATAATTCATATTTCTTTAATGACTTTAACCTTCATCTTAAGTTTAATCTGTGTCAGGAAGCAGGTTTCCCATTCACATAACTTCCCAGAAAATGTAGCATTGCAGCTGGACAAAGGATTAGCGGTCTCTGTTTTATGCAAGACTAAAGCAGCAGTAATGTAGCAAGGGTGAGGTGAAGGGAGCAGTTGCACCAAGTGAAAGGTGTTAGGGAGGCCTGATCAGGAGTTGCTGGTCAGTCAGTAGTGCACAACCACTATGCTACATTTTTTAAAAGAGATATTTTTTTTTTCATGTTTTGTTTTTGTTTTTGTGCAGACTGCTGTGGAGAACTGGAGAACAGACCTTGTTCTTTAGTAAGCACCTTTTTTTTCTCCTCAACTTAGAATCATGCTGGATAGGATGGTAACTTATTTTATGAAGTACTTTTTCATGGATTATTCTAAGAACAGAAGCAAGCTTTTGACAGTACTGGTTGCCTCTTTCAGAATAGCAAAACATGTAAGATTCTTTAATGACTAATTTGAATATCACTGGTTTTAAGCAGCATGCCACTATCCATACATATGTTTTGACATCCACATTTATCAGCACAATTTAGCATCTACATGCACTGTCAAAATGTACATACATACATGTTACTAACTCAGGTGGTTTACACTGTTTTGAAACTAGAGTAATGGTAGTATCATCTTCCTTTTAATTATTCATGTTTTCATTTTTAATGCCTATATTATCCCATTCGAGACTGTGGAGAAAGCAGTGCCCATTATGTTAAGAAACACATGTAAGAAAGGAACCAGTACTGGGTGACATGACTAACAATCATAAGATGTATTCACAGACGCACACTTAAGGGCAGTTTGGAGCACTGTCAATTTACTCAGACATGCCCTTGAAGTGCAGGAGGAAACCCAACACAGTAACAGAATGAAGATACGTGATTTCAAAATAAAAGTAACCCCAGTCAAGTACCAAATTTTTTTTTTCAGTTTTTATTTTTAATTGTTTAGTGGGTAGATGGGCTAGTCCAAGGACCCATTTCAGCCACAACCAGAGCCCAACAGGCAAATACAAAGTGCTAAAAACATGTATTGCAAAAAAGAGAGTAAATACAAAGTTTTGTAGTGTTATATACAGTTCAAATGCATATGAAAAGAAAGAGAAAAAAAGTATATGAAAGTCTGATAAATATGTGATACATGTAGTTCAAATGAACTGATATGAAGTATATACAAGCCATATCATCAGCTGTATAAAATAACTACTTCCAATAATTAGGGAATATGAAGTTTTGCATTAAGTATATACTAGACCGAGAAAAAAGAAAAAAGACAAAAAGTACCATGAGAATAGTTTAATGCAGAAGACTGAATGTTTTCACTTAATAGCACTAATGAAGGCAGATGTAAAAGGAAGAAATTACATTTATGTTAGTTAACTGGAGCAGCATGAAGGGCCTTTCAGAAGTGCTTCAGACTGTCAATTCATCTAATACTTTCAGGCAATAAATTTCAACTTGCTAAACATTTTGGGGAAGGATGTCTCACACATTGCAAGAATGGTGGCCATTTGTAGTTAGAGTTTAAATTTCTTATGGAGTAAGATTAGGTTTTATTTATGAATTTATTGAGAAGAGGGCTACAGTATTCTTGCCTGTTATATTTTTAAGGGGAGACTGTCACTACTGACCACGCAATAGATTTTTTTCGGTAACATGTATCAGTTTTTAAACACAAGGACAACTAAAAAGGTTAAAAAGCGAACAATTTTGACTATAATCCTATCTCCTTTTAGTATCAGTATGAGACTGCATGAATGGCAATGCAGATTTCTGATGTCTGATATATGTTACTGGTAGATATGGCCGTTGTCTTTTTAGCTGCTAAAATGTGGATTGACAAGATATTATAAGTGCTACCACTACTGACATGGAAACTCTAGGAATCTGCAGTTTAATACATTCACTCAAATTATGTCTCCATTAAGTAATCTGCACTGCTTCATACATACATACAGGCATGTAAAATTTATGCCATCTGATTTTCACTAAATATTTAATTTATGAAACACCTTAAAGTTCACAATGCTAAAAAGCATCATTTAATAATTACTTTTGTTTCTTGCAGGAGTAAACTGCTATCTTTTCTTTTTCCATTTAAATTCTGTATCACCTGACACAGTTTTATAACCAAGTATCTCAGAATTCTTTATCAAAGACTGATTTTCATGTGATCCAAAGAAAAATCATATAGAAAAAAAACTTAGGAGAACAATCCTCTCTAATTACTTAAAAGAGGTTGACTAAATTAACAAATGCTTAATTCTCAATATCATTGGTGCTGTACCACAGCTCTCTGGGGTTTGTCACATGTTTCTTGCAGTTTGTGTTGTATATCCACTGTCATTTGTCATTTAAAGTCACATCACAGTAGAACTACCATGTTAAGTGAGTCCTGACACAACTCATTACAAAAGGTTTGTATTTCTGTCCTGTTAACACTCATTCAATCTGACACTAGTCAAGTGCTAACATAATCAAAATAACGATCTGAAGGATGAAAATCAGAAATGCAGTGCTGAGCTTAAATTCATTTTGTATTACTCCTGAATGACAGCAGTATGAGTCGAAAACAGAACCTAATTCTCCCATTAATTCTGCTTCCATTTGGGTCTCAGTAATGACTTAGCCCTCATTCATTTTCATAAAGGTGTGTATATTGTGCCACACAAAGGCAAAATCAGTACCAGAGCCGTTCTATACATCTGACTAAAAAAAAAATAAATAAAATAAAATGAAAATGATATTGCACATCTTCTGGCCAATGTTCTGGAACAGTTTTATCAGCTTATTAAAAAGTGATGTGTAAATATTGCTTAAGGTCTGATATCTCAGACAATCCTCTCAACTCAGTCCAGAATGAAATGGAAATTGCTTCAGTCACAAATGTTCTTCAATTGCTCAGCCTCCCTGATGTCTGTAGAGATTGCCTGATAATTCTCAGAACCAAATTGCAATTTGCAACCTTACTATGAAAAGTACTCAAGTGCATTTCCCAAAGGAGGAAAGCTTTGCTATCTCCTCCTGCAGAGACATCAGAGTGAACAGCATACTTTGTTCACCTTAAAGGATAACAGCATCCTTCAAATGAATGTAGAGTAGCTACTCTGAGACAATTCTATAGCAGGTGGACATATTGCCTTGAGTTATTAATACTGAAACTAACCTGCTGAAAAATATAGTTGACCTTGGTACATTGCTCAGAGGTTTTGCAACATCACTAGTGTTACGGCTTACACTGACACTAATCATAGATACTTACAGGGAGGGTAGGTTTGCTATATATGCATGTTTTTCTTTTTTCTTTTCATTTTCAGTCAGAAACTTTAGAAGAAAGCTTCCTTTCATCCACAGAGATAAAGAAATAAAATAAAGAAATTAAATATTTTAAAGAACACGGCATTATTTCACACAAAAGAGCTTTTAACTCATATTTTACTGTGTACACTGAGCAACAATCAGGCATTACACATTAAATATAGGACAGCATATTTTAATTTTGATAAATACATGATAATAGCAATACTATTAAAAAATAAAAACAAAAAAAAACTTCAGAGTGAAGGTACAGTGAGCACAAACTTAGTTTATCATAAAGTAGCATTAAAAACTTACATGCTATAAAGAATACTCAGGGTTAGCACAAGCACCATTTCTGCAGCTAGGTTAGGTACATTTGAGACGTCAAATGTCAAATGTTTACTACAATGATAAAACTTGTGGTAGCAATCACATTCCTACAGTCCATGTACATGTACATTAATATATCCTGGAGAATTTCTTTTTCACACTTAAGGCCAAATTACACACACAAACACACACACAATTGTAGAATTGAAAGCATAATATTAACTATCATCTGAGAGTCGAACCCAAGACCTCCAACATACTGTGCTGGTGTCACTGTTGTCACTGGACCAACAAGTCTCTCTGGATAGATAAGTGATGAATTTTCCCTTTTTAGCCTTACCTCTTCAGCTAGGCAACACCCACCATAGTGATCAAGGGCAAATTACAAACACACACACACACACACACACACACACACACACACACACACACACACACACACACACACACACACACAAATACAGATAACCTCCCCCAGATTAGGCACTGTCTGAATTATAATGTTATAATGACATGAAGCTAATTATCTTTAATCATTTGCAGGTCTGCTGAGAAATATTTGTTTCCTACCTATCTCTTGTGTCTTGGAAGATCAACATGAGGCCCTCAAAGCAAAACTGAACCCCTTCCCCATACAGGTTAGCTGCCATAGTGATCTTGGTATTGATCCCATAATCCCATCCACACCATTCAAGGTATGCATTTGAATTCACAGATACATCAAATATGCTGAACAAAACTACATGAATAGCAATAGGAAGGATGACGTGCATGGGGGCCACTGCCCAGGGCACCAAGATATGGGGCAGGTGATGCCAGCAGAAGAAATTATTTTTAACCCATGTTTTTAAAATTCTCTTTTCCCCTTTAAATGCATACAAGGATAGAAATCATTACTTCTGACTACTATTACTCAAAACGTGACAGCTTTCTTTCACACACTGATATGGAGAGAGGGAGAGAGCTTTGTTAGGTTACAGCACGTGGATGAGGATCGTCTTGTATAGTATTACTTGTCCATATCTATGAAGTTCAAAATGTTGCTTTTACATTTGCTGTCCCCTCACCACTGTGCATATCAGGAATATGGCTTTGTCAGCACACAATAGCACTACATCAAATTATGTGTGTATCATAGCTTTTTAATTAAAAATTACACTAAGATGCTGATCTCTTCAAACAATTATAGTTTCAGTTGAGAACCCCCCCCCCTGCAAAAAAAAATCAGGCTTTTACAGTTGACAGGTAGATAGGGCATAATAATAGCAATCTGTTCATATATTTTTTATAATTATTATTATTCAGTACAGTGTTGGCCTCTACAAACACCTAATGTGCATTATCTTGCTTTATGTCACAGATCTACTCCAAAGGAACTAAGTTACTCCATCAGAAAACTACACTTTGGATATTTCAGAATATCACATGTTTGCCACAGAATAGCAGTTTGTTAACAATGCATGTTCAATCTTATAAAATGAAAGCAGAATGTCACAGTTATAATCACAGAAGTACTACAATGCCATATGTTGCATTACATAATTATTTATAGCTGTTGTTATAAACTGCATTGTAACATATCACAGCTTCATATGCCCCCCACAACCATCACCACCACCATTGGTCACAACCATCACCACCACCATTGGCCACAGCTCTAGTCAGAGAAGTACAGACTGAATAATTCAGAATAGTACTTATCACAGGACTGGCCTTACTGCTTCAGGAAGAACAGATGTGGGGACCAGGCATTAAGATGGAATGGGATACAAAATGGATAACTCAACCTATCCATAAAACTCCTTTCTGACTACATGGTACATGGTGAATCAAACACTAGACTACTACTTTCAAGGAAAAATCCACTATTAAGCCACACATAATGACATTTTCTAAGTGCTGCAAGGCTGCTCCAAACAATAACTTGGAATACGAAATTGTCAAATTATTTTAGTTCAGATTTTCACTGGATACAAAGATGATGAGGGACAAAACTTAACAGTGGTTCAGAATATACTTTATCTATAAACTCCCTGTATCTTGCCTATGGTTGTTTCAAATTTTCTTGAACTAGAAAACAATAAATAAGTTGTATCCATTTTTAATGCTTATTTGTCCAGGTCCCCTTCAATAAACACGAATCACACCAAATGACATTTGACGACCTTTATTAAAATTCCATAAACATAGCTTCATTGACCAACTGATAATTTCATTTATTAATCATGGCATAAACATCCATATACAGTTAACTTGGGGCAGTGTGACCCCGCTCACCTTGCCAAGTAAACAGCATCTTTATCTCTGCTTGCTTACTTTTACTTATCAAGCAGCATCCAACCGCTCACTTGAATTTCCCAACATCCATATAACAGTTAAGTTAGGGCAGCATGCCCCGCTCACCCAGAATAAGAAAACAGCATTCTTACCACCACCACACACTTATCAAGCAGCATCCAACCGCTCCTTGAATTTCCCAACTCCTTAAAATAACCATCTAACCAAATAAGCAGTGTCCTCACCTCCGTTTGCTTACTTATACTTGGCAAGCAGCATCCAACCACTCACTTGCATTTCCCAACTCATTGAAGTGAACCTCCAATACCAGAGGGGGAACAGAAGAGGGACAAGGTTGGCCGTCTTCTCCACCACCCAAAAAATACACCATCCCCAATGCTCCAAACAGGGAGGGAAGGTGGGTTGCAAGTTCACGCCAAAAATGTGATACCTTACCCAGTTACACTCTCACAAAATTTATTAATCCCCTCCCTACACCTACCTCGCTTCCTCCTAATCCTAGTTTCCTATTTAACCCCCCCCCCCCAACTAGCTATTTCCCTTACTCTCCGGAAACCCATTACTATTTCAATCTAAATCCCCATCTGAAGATGTCCCTGGACAAATTGGTCTGTTACCAAACCTATTTTTTTGTTTTTCAGAAGCTATGTTCAGGGCTTCACTTTCTTCAGGTTACTTATCTGACTGCATGCAAAGCAAAAGTTACACAGTTCATAGCTATCTATAAAAGGTACACAAATGGCAAAAAAAGCAGGAACATATAAGGTAGTTAGATGTAGACAGCAATTTAACCCTTAAATTGAAAGGATCTTTACAAACCTTGGGCATTTCTATACCGTCTGAAAAATGTGTCAGAATCATTGCTTCTTCTGGATTTTCATCAAATTCAAGTACATATCTGGCACCAAGAAAGGCTTGAACCAAACACAAATGCTGTGCTTTCCTTCCTAAATGGGTGACACAGTCCCAAATACTAGTGCATAAGTGGTGGCAAAATTAAGTCTGTGTTTGCAGCACAGTATCCAAGTCTTACTTCAAATCTTGGTTTATTTTATGTTATTAGCCAGATTTATCTTTAGAATCTTTGTGACTTGTCTTTAAGGCTGAAATGACAACTATGCGCCTTGAGAGCCATTATACTAATGACCTACAATGTAATCTGATAGCCTTTTAAATCTTCTAGAATTCTTGTAAGGAAACTCCTTTTCAGACCTGCTACTCCTGTCTGCAGCAGTAGTAGTTTCTGATTGGATAACTCTGGTCTGCATTATTTGTACCTCTATTCACTTGAAAAGAAAAGGGGGCAGCACAGGTTTAATGCAGAAGAAAAAGAAGTTCTACCCTTGGATGTGCAATGAAAAGTAATGGGCCACTAAAAATGGTATGTGGTATAAGATGAATCGAGATAGGAGTTCCATTTCCTACTAAGATAACAAAAAGATGTTAAGTTGCCCAATCTCGCCTTCGTTCTTGCTGGATGGGTTCGGAGCCGAGGATACTTTCCATAGCTCGAGAGCTCTTTACTGGCTCGAGACTACCCCTTATCCCAGAATGCCCAGCGTCAACTACCCAGATCTCGTTTGCTGCTTTGGCTGCGAGGTTGCGTCAATACTGGCTCAGGCTTAGTATAACTTTTTTCGCTGTTTAAAGTTAAATAATTTACTTGAAAAGTTAGTATTTTTTTTCTGTTTTTATAGTAGTTTGTAAGTTTATTTAGTCTTAAACCCCTTATCTTGTTCTTTGTTGTGTTTTTGAGCTGTGTTGGCCATTGCCCCTTAGTCACTAGGCCTTCGGTTGTTCCCTGAACGCATTTAAGTTAGAGAGTCCCCCCCCCCCTTAAGGACAGCCATTTAAGTTAGAGGCTCTCCTTTAAGGTTTTTATCAATATAATTTTTTATTGTTGTAGTGTGTCTTTTTGTGGTACTTCCTTCCTTTTTTTCTCAAAATGTCCAAGGAAGTTAAAACCTCAGGGTTTAAAAAGTGTGACTCATGTTGTCAGAATATGTCTCTGACAGATGGGCACACTAGTTGTGTGCACTGCTTGGGGGCTCTGCACCTGCAAGACTCTTGCTCTATTTTTCATGCCTTTAGTCCAAGGGTCCTGCAGGAGCAGAAAAACAAGTTAATCCTCAGTGGATTGTTTCGGAACCGAACTGTGAGCTTGACAGACCAAGTGTGTCAGTGCCCTCTAGCACAGACAAGACTACTCCTCTGTCGGCTCCAACTTTTACCTCGGAGCCATCTTGGAGCCATCTCAGAGTCACAAATGAGCTAGGTCTCCTTCATTGGAACCGATTCACTCAGTGCCACAGTCACCCTTACTTCAGAGCACAGCCAGTCATCGCTCATCTTCCCACTCCTCTCGATCCTCAAGGTTATCGGATCAGGATGTGGAGAGAGTGGTCAGTAGGTTGCTGAAGTCACAGGCTCTTGCAAAATTGCTTTCAAGCCTGCTTCAACAGGCCTCAGCTCTATCCGCTTCGATATCGATTCCTCATCCGACTATGCTTAGTTCGGAGCCGGAGTCCATGGATATTCCGATAGTGGTTCCTTCAGCTTTGATGAAATACTCTTCAGCTCTGATATTGGCTCTGATTACTTCAGTTCTTCCTTCCATCAAGGTATCTGGGTGCCAAAGCTCTCTCGTCGGCTCCAAGGGAGGAAATGGCATTGGACCCTTCTCCGACCTCGCTCTCCCTCTTGGAGCTGAGGCTCGGTTGAGCTCGGCTCCCACATCGGCCTCGGAGCCATCGCCCTCAGTGCAGAGTGGGATTCCTGTCTCTTCAGAGCCAGAGCCCTCTTTGTGTTGAGACCGTGACGCTTTTGAGGTCATGTGGAGAGTGCTGTCCCCACAGATGGCCCCACTATCGGTCCCATCAGCTCCGATCCCTTCGGTGCCTGTGCCAACCTCTGCTCCTCCTCCAACCCCAAAGCGTAGGGAACCTGTGCCCTAGGACACCCCATTGGGTGAACCCTCTTCTTCCAAAACCTCCCCAGAGCATTCTGAGCAGGCTTCCCAGAAGAAAAAGTGCAATAGGAAGTACCAAGACTCCCCTGAGTGTGTCACCTCAGATACAGACCTGGATGAATCGGAGGGGTCCCCAAGATCCCCCTCTGAAGATGTTAACTTTCTGGACAACCTCAAGATTCTTAGGCAGAGGGCGTAGCTGGACTTTCCTAGCCCCCTCCAAGGACGAGTCTTTATACTTGGATGCATTTAGTTCCCAACCTTCCACCTCCTGGGTGTCTCAGCCATTTGATCCACTCATGTCCATAGTGTCTCAAAAGGCTTGGTCAGCTTCAGATTCCATGGAACCTGTCCCGAGGAGACCTAATAAATTTATCACAGCTCCCCAAGACAAACAATTCCTGACTAAAGGTATCCCAGTTGATGCCATGGTGGTAGCAGCACCCACAAAGAGAGAGTTAGCTGAAACCTCCTCATCTGTCCATCCACCGAATAAAGAGTCTCATACAATGGACAGATATGGGAAGCAAATGTTTTCGTCAGTGACCTTCTCCCTTAGGTCCCTGAACTATCTTTCCCATTTTACTAGACTTCAGAGGGATCTCCTAAAAGAGCTTGGAGATGCCCTACAAGATCCCACAGCAGAGGGAGCTTCAGCCAAGGTAGCTACCCAGCTGGCGACTTTAAATACAGTAGTCAATTCCTCCATGAGGCTTATTTCATACACAGCTGATGGAGCGAGCAGAGCTGCAGGAACAGGAGTGGCTCTTAGGACACATTCTTGGCTGCAGCTGTGTCAATTTGTGGTACCTTTCAGAGCATCTGTCACCAATACCCCCTTTGATTGCTCCTCTCTCTTTGGGCCTCAGGTGAAAGACACACATACCAGGTGCCAGCAGGAAGGCAAGATGCTCTCTGATGTGGAAGTCTGTTTTTCCACTCCTACCAGACCATACCCAAAGGGTCAGAAGGGTGGAAAGATGTGGTTTTGAAAATCCCAGGGACCCTTGCCTGATGCACATGGTGATTTTTCCCCCAGGGGCAGAGGGGGAAACAATAACAATGGCAGATGCCACCCTCGTGGCAGAGGGGGTCCACAAAATCAGTGTGATAGAGATATGTTTGCTTCCAAACCCTATCAACATCCCTGAAGGGATGCCCGACTGCTCAACTATGGAGGCAGTCGGGGGAAGGCTTTCATTGTACCCAATCGCCTGGCAAAATATTACAAAAGACAAATGGGTACTATCCATTATATCTGGAGGTTACAAAATTCCCTTCCATCAACCCCCTCTTGTTTCAAAAAAATCCATCCCAGATGTTCCACCTAATCTATGGGATCAAGCTGTCACAGAAGTTTCAAGACTGCTAGAAAAAAGAGCCATCCAGGAAGTCCCCGCAGACCAAGTAGGATCCGGAACTTACTCAAGATTTTTTTTAGTGCCCAAAAAGACAGGGGACTGGAGACCAATTCTGGATCTCAGAAGATTAAACAAATCTGTACAAAAAGAAAAGTTCCGAATGGTAACACTGTACTCCATTCTCCCCTTTCTGGGTCAGGACAAGTGGATGTGCTCCATAGATCTTCAGGACACGTACTATCATATAAAAGTGGACAGATGGTCCAGGAGATTACTACACTTCTGGCTATGGGCCAGTCATTACCAATTCAGAGCTCTGCCTTTTGGTCTCACCACAGCCCCAGGGTGTTCACCAAATGCATGGCAGTAGTTATGGCTCACCTGAGACATCTAGGATTCCAGGTGTTTCCTTATCTAGATGACTGGCTTCTTACTGCTACCACCAGGCAACAACTTATAGAGGCACGAGATTACACCATCACATCCTGTGCTCAACTAGGCATCACAATAAACTTCGAAAAATCTAGCTTGTTGCCCTGTCAATCTATTACATACATAGAAGCAGAGCTAGACACAAGAAAAATGATTGTAAAATTGCGTCAGGAAAGAGTTTCCACTATTCAACAACAGGTGTCACTTCTCCTGAGGAGCAAAAGAATTCAAGTCAAATAGGTCCTTCAAGCTCTAGGGTCCATAGCAGCAGCCATTCTTCTAGTTCCCTTAGCACATTTTCACATGAGAATCCTTCAGTGGCTTCTTTTCACACAATGGTCCTTCCAGGAATTACCCATGTCTCACATGATGCTAATTACAGAATCTTGCAAAAGACACCTTTCCTGGTGGATGGTCTCCCCACTAGTGACTTATTGCAGACCTTTCATGGAATCCCATCCAGTTGCCACAGTGACCACGGACGCTTCCCTGATAGGGTGGGGGGACATTATCTAGGGAAGACAGTCCAAGGCACGTGGCAACCTCACGAGTACCACTTACACATCAACATCCTGGAGATGAGAGTGGTGCTCCTAGCATTGCAAGCTCGTCAAGACTCTCTCCCTGTTGGGACTACTGCAATACAGATGGACAACATGCCAGTGGTTTGGTACATCAACAAACAGGGCGGAACCAGTTTTTACCCCTTGTGCCGAGAGGCCCTCAGACTGTGGCAATGGGCAATTTCCTCCCAATGTTTTCTGACAGCAATGCATATCCCTGGGAAATCCAATGTAATAGTGGACAGGCTCAGCAGGGCTATCCTCATGCCACATGAGTGGTCCCTGAAACAGGAAATTGTGGATCTTATTTTCCTCAAATGGAGCCAGCCTTGCTGTGATCTCTTTGCCTCTCCCCTGAACAACAAATGCATCAGCTACTTTGCCCTTGTTCCTCCTCCAGGTCAGGCACCCAGGGACGCTCTAGTCCATGATTGGCCTCAGAGACTCTTTTATGCATTTCCCCCCTTCTCTCTAATTCCAAAAGTCATTCAGAAAGCAAAATCGTTGGGTTGCAAGATGATCCTCATTGCCCCCTATTGGCCACGACAGATTTGGTTTCCATTTCTTCACCCCCACCTTCTAGCCCAGCCTTGGGTTCTGGACCAGTGCCGGACCACTTGATTCATCAGTCAGGCGGTTTACACCAATCTCTCCAATCTCTCAAGCTCACAGCTTGGTTACTCCACTTCCAATCTTAGCCAGGCTCCCCAATACTTGCCCAACAGTGTGTGATATTATTGTTTCCTCCCATAAGACAACTACATGGAAAGTTTATGCTAGCAAATGGAAAAGATTCTCTTACTGGGCAGAATCCAGGAATTTAGATCCTTTTACAGCTCCAGTACACAAAATTTTGGATTTCTTAGCAGAACTGTTTCAATCTGGTGCAGCTGCTGCTACCATCAGAGTACAACTCGGTGCCATTTCAAATCAGAGTTTTTAACTCAAGCATAATGTCTCACAAACTCTGTAAGGACTTCATGAAAGGTACATCTCTACTCAGACCCCCAGTGAGAGAGCCTCTTCCACCTTGGGGTCTCAATTTGGTTCTGGCCTCTTTGATACTGCCACCCTTTGAACCAGCAGCATCATGTTCTTTGAAATTTCTCTCTTGGAAAACTCTCTTCCTAGTTGCTATTACTTCTGCCAGATGTGTTTCAGAACTCCATGCCCTATGTGTTCACCCTCCATACCTGTTTTTTCACAAAGACAGAGTTTCTCTGAAAACCAACCCATCTTTTCTACCTAAAGTTTGTTCAGAACACAATTTGAATCAATCCATTGAACTTCCTGTCTTTTTCCCTAATCATTCCAACAAGACAGAATACCGATTACACCAACTGGATGTGCATAGACAACTACGTTTCTATCTCCATAGAACTAAAGAGCTGAGAAAATCAGATTAGTTGTTCCTTTCATTTGCTAACAACAAACAAGGCCTTCCAGTTTCTAAAGTAACCTTATCAAAATGGTTATCAGACGCCATTGCCTATACTTACCATTTGCAAAAAAAAGATCTTCTAGCAAGACCCAAAGGTCATTCAACCAGGTCATTAGCTACTTCGGTAGCTTTTCAGTCTAGATTACCCATAGATTCAATTTGTGCAGCAGCTACTTGGGCAGATCCTCATACATTTATTTTTTATTACAAAGTAGATGTGGTCTCCCGGGGCAGGGCTTCCTTTGGTTCCACAGTTCTGAAGAGTCTGTTCCAATGAGCCACCCAGGATTGAGGTGCTAGGGATGCTGTCCCATCCAGCAAGAACAAAGGTGAGACTGGACAACTTAACATAAAGAAATTATGTACCTACCATAATGTTCATGTTAGTTGTCCTTCATCTCACCTTCCTTCTTGCATCCTTCCTTCCTTCCCCCTTCCTCAAGGATTGAGAGGAGTTTTTCAATGGTTTCACTGGGTAACTTGTTTTGTTCTTATTTGCTTCCCAAGCAAACCATGACAATTTACTGTATATCCAGTTTTAATAATAATGGATTATCTTCTATGATTATGTCTAGTGTGAGATATCTCAAACGAGATCTGGATAGCTGACGCTGGCCATTCTGGGATAAGATAGCCTCGAGCCAGTAAAGAGCTATAGAAAGTGGCCGAGTCAGAGATGAGGATCAGCTCCGAACCCATCCAGCAAGAAGGAAGGCGAGACGAAGGACAACTAACATGGAACGTTATGGTAGGTACATAACTTCTTTTTCTTCTGCATCTGCTCATTTTGAAATTAAAGCTAGAGACAGAAAGCAGAATCCTAGCTGTGGGACTCCTGCTTCCCCTCCTCATTAATTATTATATTATCAGTGACCTTGTGATAAATGGTGCCCTTAGTTGCACTGTAGTTCCATACTGCACCAAAATAGGCTTTACTGGACTCATGGATGTTACTAGATGAGCCTGAGAGCATTTCATTAAAGAAAGCATAATTAAAATGAAAACAACATTTTGAAATTAGCCTGGAAAAACAAAAAGTAAAATCTGCTAAATTGGTTATGATGCCCCAAACTGCTTGCTAGTCCAGTTACATACTGGTAGAATGTTATATACTACCAACCTTCTTAGCTAAACTTTTTAACAAGTCATTGTTAGGCATATTCCAAGCTCATTTTAAAGATAATTACATCCTGCTGGGAGACTATGAACTGGGCAGGGGGAAATAAAATGCAGTGTTTTAGATCTTAATAATTTTACACAAATGTAGGGGCTAGCATTTCTACCTCATAGCTCTTGTTTTTTTGGTTCATTTCCCAGCTGGGATATCTTCAATGTGCAGTGCGCATGTCCTCTGTTCTCTGCATGCACAGGTATTCGCTGATATCCCATAATATACATTTAAGTGAAATGGCAGCCCTTTAATTCATACATTGGTCAGCTTGTGTATGTGCGTGTCCTGATATGCACCAACACCCTGTCCACCTTCTCTGAGACTGGCTCTTTGCTTCATACTCATCACTGTTAGGTAGCACAACACTTGATGCTATAAAGTAGGCACTGAATAAAGAATGAATGAATGGAATAATAAAAAAAAACAGCCATATAATGTAATATAGCATTCAGATATTTAAGCAAATGTATTCTCCTGAACTCACAATCACTGTCCAGTGACTATTATCCTGAGTTTCAAGAAACCCAAGACATAACTTTTCTATGAACTGTGATCATCCTTCCTAGTCAGTATGGAAGCTTCTGGTCTATTAATATTAGACAGGGTAGGATGGTGTTCTATCTTTAAGGAAACAGATACAGTAACTGCATGTGATGCGTGTCTTAATATACTAACTACAATGCAGAATAAAATGTCTCCCATGTAAAGTAGGAAGCGGGAGGAAAATTAGTTACCCTGGTTTTCTACAGCTATCAAGTCACAGCTGAAGGACTGGATAAGACTTGTATGCAATGGAAGAGTATATAAGACACAACATTGTATTACAATTGCCTTATCGAGAGAGAGAGAGAGAGAGAGACACTACATAACTGCCATGAACACACTCAAACCTTTGTATAACAGGAACAAAGTCCTATCAGTGAATCAACCTAAGTTATTCTGGAAGGCCATCAAGGACATAGCTTGCGTCTTTCACAGAGTAGCCCTAACCCTGGATGTAATACCATTATTACCACCTTTGCCAACAGTAGTAAAAATAAAACTTATCAGGATTCTCTATGTGGACTCAATGTTTCCTTTGGAAATTAGGGAGAATTACCAATCAGTCACCCCTCCCCCCCATTTCAGTTCAAGGATGTTATTCTAAGGATAGTCCTGCTAGGTAAGTTGCTAGTAAATGGTAGCCCATAACTAGCCTCATTTCAGACTTTCTTTTTTTAGCATAATAAGGCCCGTCACTTGCAAGCTGCAGTGTGAGCACATGTTGTATGCTGTTTATTTACATCCTGAGTAATAGCACTTGAATTTCTACATGCCTAATGATATCCCAAAAATTCCTGCATATTTTTTGAAGATTACCATCCTGTAGCCATTCTCAGTCCCCTGGCAAAAACCTTTAAGAAAATAAATTTATGCAGGTTTGGGACCATGCTAACAAATACTACCTTCTATAATGAGTACAGCAAGGCTTTAGAAAGTTATAATAAAAAGCTTTATGGACATTTATTATAATATGGCTCTAGTCAGAGTAATATGAAAAAGTGTCTGCTAACAGGAGCCATATTTATTAATATGAAGTCCTTTAAGTAAATTAACCAGTCTAACAGCAAAATTCAGAAGAATAAACTGTGGAGAAGGATTAATTAAATGGTCTCAGAAATACCTTTTGGAAAGAATGTTTCAGATAATATCTGGTTTGTCATGCTCAGAAACTGGTTATTTTAAATTATACCATGACCCCCCCAAAACGTGCACGCTGATTGGCCAGCGTGCACATTGTAAATCGAGTTATACTAATGGAAAAGGTCCGTCGCCGGACTTTTTTCCATTAGTATAACTCTACTTTTAAAACACTGTCTCACTATGTTAAATGGGTTTAACATAGCGAGACAGTTTTAAAATAAGCAACGGAGATCTCCGTTGCTTATTTTAAAGCTGTCTCGCTATGCTAAACCCATTTAACATAGCGAGACAGGTTTTAAAAGCAACGGAGAAAGCAAGATCTCCATTGCTTTTTTACTGTTTCGCTATGTTAAATGGGTTTAACATAGCGAGACAGTTTTAAAATAAGCAACGGACATCTCCATTGCTTATTTTAAAACTGTCTCGCTATGTTAAACCCATTTAACATAGCAAAAACAGTAAAAAAAAAAGCAACGGAGATCTTGCTTTCTTCGTTGCTTTTGCTCATTAGTCTGATGTACTGCGCAGGCGCGCAGTACATCAGAACTGCCGCGGATGCCAGACATCTGCGGAAGGGCAGTAAACAAGCATTATACTATGCCATTATTTAAGAAAAGTAATAGTTTCTTTTCTTAAATAATGTCATGGTATAATAGCAATAACCCACGCCTGGGTGTGGGTAATGCTGTATTTACCCACGGTTGGCTTTGTTTGGTCCCTCGGGTGAACCGTGGGTAAATCCAGCATTACCCACACCCAGGCGTGGGTTATTGCTATAATAACAGTCTGCCAGGGCCAGGTTTTGCATCACATTTTATTTTCAGTCTTCATAAATGACCTATCCCTTGCCCTACTGCAGTTACAAATGACTATGTAAATAAATGACTTGCTTGTTCTACAAAACATAAAAAAAGCAAGACAAGTCTAGATATTCATCAAGAAATGCATAAGGATTTTAGTATTTTTTTACTGGTTATATAGTAACAAGTTAACAGAAGTCTGTAGCAAAATTACATTCATGACCTGTAGAATACAAACACTGATAATCCTAGTTGTCAAGTCCATCAGCATATGATCTAGGTTTATGGCAAGACCCTAAGGGCTTTTTCATATACTATGCACTGTAGATTAGAGGACTGGTAAGGTACAGAAGCAACTTTAAGCAAATTTAAAGGTTTACTAATCTCCTAACTTATGAATTCACATGAGCTTTGTATATTCGTCTCCTTGGGCTAAACTTAGAATATACCTTACCTGTTGCTGTTCTGAACGTAATAGCATTCTACAAACAGCTTTCAATAAGATTTTCAGATTCTTCTCTCTCCTAATCCATTTAAATATCATTGTCTGTCACTACAAAAAGGCAGCTAAAGATATACTAACAGAACCACTCAATTTTAGCCTCCCCCAGTTTTAAAATCTTACATAGGGAATATTTTAACCAGCTCAAAGGACTTCAGGATCAAGGCACCCTAAATCTAATAAAACCAGCCTTTAATCATGCAACCCAGAAATCAGCCTTCCATTTTATGTTAATAAAGACCAGAATAACAACAGACTCTAAACTAAATTGTTATAATATTTACCTAATATATTTTATTGCCACTTTTTTAGAAAAATGCCCTTTTTTCTATGGATTAATAATAGTATTAGTATTTCTTATGTATTTTTTAAAACACTCACACCTTTATTTAGACCTATATATCAGAAAAATGCATACATGAGCAATCCAAACACTTATTAAACTAAATTAAAACATCAGCAAAAATGCTAAGGTAATGACAGGTTGTAGCATCACTGTTTTAAAACAGCCTTACCATAAACAGTGATTTCAACCCTCTAAATGGTTCATTCAGTGGTACATTCCCCTAACTCACCTTATCAAGCACCGGTGGCACACTTATGGAGCAATATGGCCCACAGATACATACTAAAAACATCAATTTCTGCTAACATCATAGAACTGAAAGCCTAAACAATGAATCTCTTCCATAGCTCTTTCCAATTTACCTTTCTTATCTATTATATATTTAAAGCAGTCATTAACTTGCACACAAACATATTAATAAGCTATTGAAGAACTAAAACATTAGTTGATATTAATCCAACATCACTGATACAGACTGGTATATCAATTCATTTTTTTATTCCCCAATTTACCTCTTACAGATTACAGTCATACAATGCTCTATAATTATTATATAATTATTAGTAATTTTAACGACCAAACCATCTAATGCTCTTTACTCTTTATTTTGTGTTTTAATCTTAAATGTTATCTAAAGATATATGTTTCCTCTGTTTTTTTCTTTCTGTGTGTGTGTTACTGGGAAAAGCTTTTTTATGACTGTATTGAGAAAAAAACAGAATGAAAGAAGCACGTATGTTGAATTTGTTTTTTTTGTAGCACAACTGATCAGTTAGTGCTGTCCTTTCTCTAACAAGTTGTCCTTTAGAGTCTGGAAACAGTCTTGTGATTTTTGCTCATTGCCAAATTTTGTTTGCTTTATGGGAGGAGGTAGTATAGACCTTCAATTACTAACAGAGGTTGTAGGAAGGAAATAGGTTTACAGTCTTGTTAGTGAGAGACCAGCTATGGAACTGTTTGTGATATGGTTTGGAGTCATTTGTGTAATCACAAGGTGTGCAAGGTTAAGGCCTACTAAATGGTTTAGTTGTTGTTTAGGGCCAGGTATAATAAGTCTTCCATATGTGCAATGTTTTAAGATTCTGAGTTTTCATTTTTTTTTCTTGGGTGGAGTTAATTTCTTAGCTATAGCAGGTGGAGTATACCCAACTGCTATGTATGTTAAACATGTTCTGTCATCTTTAATTGAGCTACTAACTAGTTGTGTAAGTATTCATATTTTCATGTATTCAGGTACTGCCTGCTGTCACTTTTGTCTGAAGTTCATAATTCCTTTTAGACAACAGGCAAAACATACATCACCATGATTGAAGAACTAGTGTTCGCCATAATACAGATAAAGCGCAGTTTTATTTAATCTCCCCTGAACTATATTCTTCCAGCCCATCCTTTCTGTTCAAACCCACTGTACTCCCCACCCCACCCTCCCCCACACCCTATCCTAAGTACTACCTCAAAAAAAACTCTCTCCCATCACAACCCTACTTCACTATCCCCATTACACCACCTCAGGCAACTCCTCCCCCATATCTCACTCTCAGGTGACATCCGCCCTAAGCCCGGCCCCAACCCAAGTGTAACTCTCCCAAACCAAGCTTCCAAACCCCACAAATCCAAATTTATTAGCCTCACCACCCTTAATGTGCAAAACCTCAAAAATAAAATTCCTAACCTCCATGCCTGGCTCTGTCACAACCAACCTGATATAACCGCAATCTCTGAGACCTGGCTTAAACCCTACATCAAAGACAACAAAATCCTCCCTCCAGTCTACCACATGTTATGTAACGATAGACCTCAAAGAAAAGGAGGTGGTGTAGCAATTATTTACCCCTCCACTCTTATCTTTACTCCCTACACCAACCCCATCCCAACCTTTGCCAATTTTGAAATGACTGTAGGCTTTTTAAAACTTAACAACTTCAAATTTATTTGCATCTGTTCCATCTACATCTCACCTGGAGATAATACCAAAACACTAGAAGACATCCTCTCTTGGTTTAGCTCCAATATCAAAAACAAAACCTATATCCTTGGCTACATGAATATTAACTGGGCATCTTTTCACTCTGATACCCCATCTCATTCAATCAATCTATACAATTTCACCCAATGTATAAACCTTCCAACCAGGCCAAATAAAGATGGTACCTCTGGTACCATCATAGATTGGATACTGACAACCTACCCCAACCTTACCACAAAAGCTGGTATAATAACAGACCCCCTTAGTGACCACCTACCAGTCTTCATAGACTGCCTACCCTTTCACATAGAAAAACAACACCAGTTCACCCAAACCTGCAACCTAGCCTCCTTCAACCCTGAAATCTTCTCAGAATGCCTTAAGTTTACTCACTGGTCTCCCCTAAAAAGCCTTCCACTAGACAACGCTGTATCTTATTTCAACCAAACCTTCCTTATGCTACTAAATAAAATAGCCCCCCTCAGATCCAAATGCTTCAGAACCAATCCCTGCCCCTGGTTATCCCAGGAAACTAAATGTATTATGAATCAACGAGACAAAAAGTGGAAGCAGGAACAAAAACAGAAAACCTCCAATTACCTCCTAGAATTTAAACAATTATGTAACCTAGCCAAAAACGTAATAACAAAAGATCTCAAAACCTGCTACTGCAAACTGCAATCCATGCACTCAACCAACTCAAAGAAATTTTGGAATTTCATCTCCTCCATTCTTAACCCCAGTAATAAAGCTAACTCATGCTCCGATCCTAACCTTACCAGCCTTGAAACTGCCACAAAATTCAACTCATTCTTTACAGATTGCATAGCTAAACTATCCTTCTCCTTCTCTAACCCCTCTCCAACCCAACCCCTCACCCTGCCCCCCTCACCCTCCTCCTAACCCTCCTCCATCTCCCCTTTTCAACCTTAGACCAGTCTCCACAAACACAATAAAAAGACTACTCTTAAAGCTAAAACCTTGCTGCAATGCACCAGACAACCTACCACCAACCTTCCTCAGACTATCTGCTGAAACTATAGCCTATCCCATACCTATTCTTATAAATAGATCCATACAAGAATTCTATGTCCCAACCATCTGCGACATGCATTCATCATCCCTCTCTATAAAGGTGGTAAAAACACAGACACAACCAATTTCAGACCCATAGCTATACTCTCTCCTCTCTCTAAAATACTAGAAAAAAACTATCCACTCACAACTCATGCCATACCTAACACAACACAAACTCCTCTCCCCTACTCAGCACAGCTTCTGCCCCAGTCACAGCACCATGACTGCCCTCCTATCCTTTCTTGAAACCATCAGCCTAGTACGTGACAACTGCAAATGCATATCATCACTGTTTCTAGATCTCTCAAAGGCATTTGACACCATCTCCCACTTTACTCCTGTCCCAGCTCTTATACTTGCACCTCTCTCCCTCAACCTTAGCCTGGTTCTCCAGCTACCTATCCATGCACCAACAAGCTGTCCAATGGATGGAGTCAACCTCTCCTTTCTTACCCACACCCACAGGAGTTCCCCAGGGATCTGTACTGAGCCCACTCCCCTTTAACATATTCAACAACTTCCACCACTCCATCCGTGATGCCTCAGTTATCCAATACGCAGATGACTCCACCATCATTTGCTCAGCCTCCTGCCCCTCTGGTCTTCTACTTAAAACCCAAATAGCCTTCTCCAAAACAGAATCATGGATGCAATCCAATCACCTAGCCCTAAATGCTAACAAAACAAAACTAATGATTTTCACTCCTACCAAAAACTCCCAATTCAATAGAAACCTATTCTCCATTAAAAGCCAAAATATCACCCCTCTAGAAATTGTTCCCAGTACCAAGCTACTCAGCATTACCATTGATGAAAACCTAAAATTCAACTCCCACATCTACTCCGCAATCAAGAAAACCCATCAAAAAACTGGTCTCCTCTACAGACACAAGTGCTACCTCAGCCCCTCCACCCAACAAACCCTCTCATCAACCTTCCTTCTCCCCTCTCTCATGTATGGTGCTCCCCTATTCTCCAACCTACAACTTGGCCTGCGTTCCAAACTCGAATCTTGCTACCACAAAATCTGCAAATTTGCAACCAGTTCTAAAAACTCATCCCATCACTGCCACTCTTTACACACCCTCAAATGGCTAGAACTCCCCAACTACCTAAAATACCAACAACTTACAATGGCCCACAAACTCATCTTCAAACCTGCAGAATGCCCTTCTCTCACCAAATCCCTAATACCCTACACACCCAGCCACTCCCTAAGATCCGAAAGCCAAAACCTCCTACAAGTGCACAAACCCTCACATCCCCCTGGCCAAATACTACTATCATACACCATAGTCAAACTATGAAACTCTCTACCCCCCCCCCACTATGTAGCATACCAAACCACAACAACTTCTAATCCATCCTGCTATCTCATCTTCCTCCAAATGGGAATGCCCGTCTCATGCACCTACCTAAACACCCCCACACTATTAAATCCTTACCCCTCTTTAAAAAGATATAGGACTAGTACTACATCCAATTCTCTTGCTTGTATCCTATCCATTCTCCCTCTCAGTTGTATTCTATCCACCATCAAGCTAGAAATGTGAACTCTAGTATGCATTATAACTACTCAAATGCTATTCAGGCTAATCAATTATATTCTATATGCACAATAATCTACTCAAATTATTTTAAATCAACTAGTAACCTCCATACAACCTTTACTTGAAATTTATAAAGTTATCAACTGAACCTTGACAAAGAAATTACTACCTATTATGAGTTATCTTTGCCAAAACTGATCAAAGGTCGTAACTTGTGTCTGTATATCCTTCTTAAAAATGTTAGGCATGCAAGCCTTTGGCTTATCATATATATTTTTTCAAGATGATATTCTCTCAAACCGTATGTAACATCTATTTTTTATTGTAAAGTTGTGACTTTTTTTATATTTTTTGTTCTATGTATTGGAGCTTTTCTCCTCGAGTCTCCACTGAAAACGGGCCACAAGCCCAGTTGGACTAACCCAGTTAACAAATATCAATAAATAAAATTTAAAAAAAAATCTGCTGCTTCACTGCACCATATTAAGCGGCCAGAAGCTTGGATAGAAGAAAAGCAAGCAGATGCCACTTTTTTATTCACTAAATGCAGCTTTGTTTTTAGTGAACATAAAATAATAATGGTAAATTGAGAAAAACTCAATTAGCAAAAGTAACTGCAGTAGCAGTTACAAGAACTTGCTATTTCAGTTAAACCTCACTAAGCACAGTTTTAAAAAAAACCTGTACGTAGTGAGGTGAAAAAATATTTTTAAAAAAATTAAGTTCTGTAAGGTCTGTGTGTGTGTGAGAGAGAGAGAGAGAGTGAGCAAGAGAGATACATAGTGCATACCTCTTACTATCTTTCCTCAAGAATTTGGATCTGAAGAGGCTTTTGATCACCATGTAATAAGTATGAAACTATAACGGCTAGCTTTACTGACTAACTGTAATCCTCATCAGTTTACCAGAAAATAAAGGATGCAAACCAGGGATGTTCTGCAAATCAGAGCCACTTAGGGGGAGGGTTGTAGTGCTTTGCACTGTATGATTTTGACAGGTGAGTTGTATTCAGTCAAGAAAGTGGCTCCAATTGTTGTGCATATGCATATCTTTATGTGCATTTATGTGAGTCTATGTGTTTAATCTGCTTTACTTTCCGTGTGTGTGTGTGTGTGTGTGTGTGTGTATCAATAATAGTTATATAATTTATTTATTACACATTATTATATTTATTTATTACTGATGTATGTTAATACTACACTGCATTTAACTTATTTCATTTAACATTAAGCTCCTAGTGCATCACATCACTGTTTACCTTTCTCCCCTTCTTTTTATCCTCTATAACACATGTTATTTCCCCCTCCCCTGTACTCTTTTGTATTTTCTGTTTAGCCAAATAGACTTGCTTTCTTCTTTCTTTTGTTGTTTTTGGTGTCTGGTGGTTTACTTACTTTTTTCCCCAACAGTAAACCCTGGTCATATCACTTGTTTACAGCTTCAGTTCTCTCTCCTATGTTTTACAGATTGTTTCTGTTGTTTACCTAGCATACTGTGTTCTCTGCTTCAACCCACTCAGTTCGCCTTCAGTGTGCTCGGGCTCACTCTGCTCCCCTACCCTACCCCCATTCCCACCCACCCCCACTTTCCTTAGGTTTACACCTAACCTAACCACACCCATTCACCCATCAGCCAGCCACTTTCATCCTCAAAAGTCAACTCCCCTAACTCTCACCTCCCCCCTTTCCCTATACTTCTTCTCTCACTATGTCTCGATTCTACTCCATTCTAGCCATTGCTCTCATACTCCACCTTATCTACCTCATACATATCTCCAACTCTTTCCACTCTAATGCAATCTTTCTACTCCACTCACCTACTCTACCTCTGTCCTTCACCTGCCAACACACCCACACCAATTCTGACATCGGCCCACATCTCTACAACACATCAAACTCTCTCCTCTTACCTCTTAAACACATACCCACAAACATTTTAAAGCTTTCAGCCCTTAGATATGTAAAACTGACTAATAAGCTAAGGCAACTTCTGCTACACAACATATCTCAAATTAAACTCCAAACTGATATCCACCCCATCCCTGGACCACAAACTAACTATCCCTCCTGTCCAACAGCACCACTACACAGCCTTCAGGCACCCCCTTGTCATCATACAAATAATCACTACCCCCCTTCCAAAAACATGCAACACTGACCTACTTTTTATCAATTTCAATCTCCATAGCATTGTAAGTAAAATTACTGAATTCCATGCAACCCTGAACACATACTTACCCAACATTGCTGCTATTACTGAAACATGGTTAAAGCCACAAATTAAAGACAAATACATAATTACTACAGGATATAACGTTATAAGACTAGAGAAATTAAACAAATAAAACATTTAATGGTGGTGTCACCATTATATACAAAGACACTCTCCAAACTGAAAAGTTAAACTGTGCCCATCCCAAACTTCCAAAAGGTGAAAACCTTACAACACGCCTAGTGATAAACCCAAACAAAACTATTATTATCATAACTGTCTATCTTCCCCCTGGAAATAACCTACCCCTCATTGAAAATTTACTTTCTTGGGCATCTTCTTTCAACCAAGAAACAATTATCCTAGGAGACTTCAATCTTGATTGCCACTCTTGCTCCTCCAACAACCCCTCTCTTTTCCCAAACCTTTACAACTTCACCCAAACAATAACCTGCCCAACTTGGTTAGACAAACTCTCTAAAAGGCAATCTTCACTTGATTGGATACTGACTAACAAACCCAACCTGGGTTTCCTAGCTGGCTCCCTTCCAGACTCCCTTACTGACCACGCACCAACATTCCTATACAGGAAACGAGTACAGACCCTAACCAATATAATATATAAATTGTCCGTAACACGAAAAATTTCTCTCCCTCCACTTTTAACCTTCTTCAACAAAGCAACTGGTCCCCTCTTAGAAACCTCTCTCTAGATCAGGCTGCACAGTACTTCAACAACACTTTTCTTGGTATACTGAACGACCTCGCACCCTTAAGGAAAATAAGATCAAAACCTAAGCACATACCCTGGATAGCAAAAGACACCAAATTTCTACTCAAACATAGAGACAAGGCATGGTTAGCATATCACACCACCAAAGATAAAATAGACCTCACCACATATCACCAACTCCATAATCTTGCTAATAAACAAAATCAGACAAACAAAATTACTTCCAAACATGCCCGCAATTCCACTAAGCCCCCCCCCTAAATTCTGGAAAAACATTAATAACCTTCTCAATCCAGGTTATGTCCCAACCCCTCCTCCTGTCACCTTGAATGTAACTGACCCCATACCAATACAATTTAATACTCACTTTATTAACACAATTACATCACTTCTAGGTATCCAACCTAAACTACCTCTTACTGTACCCACTCCCTCTTCAGATTCCCAGAACCCCTTAACATTTACCTCCATCCAAACTAGCTACATAAAACACTCCTCTACAAGCTCAAACCCTGGTGTCTTGCAGCAAACCTACTTCCCAGGGAATTCCTTAAATTTGCTGCCCCATCTATTGCCTATCCTATATCACTTCTAATAAACCATTATATTGCTGAGCAATACATCCCCTGTCTTTGGAAAATATCTCACATTATTCCCCTACACAAAGGTGGGACCTCTAAAGAACTAACAAACTACCATCCCATAGCCATCCTCTCCCATCTAGCTAAAATCTTAGAAAAATGCATTCACAAATAACTCCCTAACCATTTTCTTAATCATAACCTACTTTCCCCCACTCAACATGGCTTTAGGCCAAAACATAGTACTAGCACTGCATAACTGTCTTTTACTAACACCATCCAAAGTCTCATAAATGATGGCCAACTTGTCTCATCCATATTCCTTGATATGTCAAAATCCTTTGATACTGTTTCACACCAAATCCTACTCAACAAATTGTCATCTTATGGCCTTAGTTCAACTGCCCTGTCCTGGCTCCATAGCTGTCTATCTAACCGTCAGCAAGCTACCAAATGGGAAGACACCCTTTCCCCTCTTCTCCCCAACTCTATTGGTGTACCCCAAGGTTCCATACTTGTCCCCCTTCTTTTTACAATATTTACAAATGACCTCTGCTCTGCAACTCAACTAGCCTCCATAGTCCAGTACGCTGATGATTCCGCACTTATTTCCTCAGCCACCATTCCCTATGAACTACAAACAAAAATGGAAATATCTTTTCAGGATACAGAAAAATACCTCACTAAACAACATCTCATACTTAATCCAAACAAAACCAAGATGATAGTTTTCAGAAACAGCAAACTAAATATGCCAGTTCCCTTTAACAATATCTTCCTCAAACAGCACCAAAATATTACCCACAAGTCATTCCAAACCTCTAGGTGTCACAATAGATGATACCTTAAGATTTGATACCCACATCTCCCTCACCATCAAAAAAGTCCACACCAAACTATGTACACTATATAGAGCCAAACCTTTCCTTACTGAATGTGCCAGACTAGCCACTGCCCATTCACAACTGCTTTCCATTCTCCTCTACGGATCCCAAATATTTACTAATCTACGAAAAACAGATCTGAATAGTCTAGAATCCTGCTATAATAAAATTGCAAAGTTTGCTACAGGCCACCCATACAGAACCCACCACTGCTCAGCATTTGCCAAACTCAACTGGCCAAAACTCCCAAACCTTGTAACACTCAATCAACTGACCATATTCCGCAAAATAATTCACCAGCCCAATGACTGCCCCTCACATACTAACCTAATTCTACCCAATATAAATTACATATCACTCAGGTCCTCAAACAAACTAATGTTAAAGGTTATTCAACCCCATAACACTCATAGTACCTCTCTCTACTCCTATAAAATTTCTAAGTTTTGAAACACTCTTCCTCAACCCATAGCAAAAAAACCCTAGCTATCATCAGTTCAAACACCTCCTAAAAGAACATCTAGTAAATCATTGGCTCTGCTCCTGTCATACTCCTGGCTAAGTCTACCCACTCTCCATCTATTGTCATAGAACTACTCCCTTCCTATCTACCTCTAGCCCATGTCTACTGTTTCATTTTTTTCACTTGGGTAACATACTTCTCCTATTAGCAGCTAGTGTGGTCTTAAATCCTAGGAAATCAATGGTCAAACACTTTTGTAACTGTAGATATATATATAAATATATACATATATATATATATATATATATATATATATATATATATATATATATATATATATACATATACATATATATATATATATATATACATTTTTTTTACACTGTGACTTATCAAACATTAGTAATATTGTTAATATTATTGGCTTTTTTTAATTTTTCTCAAGTGTATGTTTGGAGCTTTTCTCCCTGGGTCACCGCTGAAAATGGGTTTCTGGCCCAGACGGTCATTACCCGGTAAACAAATGTAATAAATAAATGAGTTATATTTTGGATATAAAGTACTTCCTTCAACAACAAGTACATATGCTTCAGCAACTATGAAATATTAGGCAATGGAACTGTTTTACTTCAAAAATATATAAAAATGTATATACTAGTAAAAAAGCAAACATGAAATAGTATAACACTGTCAAAATGCAATAATGCCCTCCAGGTTGGGCCTCACTCATTTTATTATTACAAAATATTTTTTTATTTCTCCAAAAACAGCCAGTCTGTCAGGCCTTATTGCTTTTGTAATAATTAATATATTTCTTCCACTCTTTTTACCTGATCTCTTCCAAAATATGTTTAATTTTTGGTGCATCATAGAGAACAGGCAATACTTAAGTTTCACTTATTTCTAGTATATCTTGACAGTGTCACTGACCCAGGTTTCTAGGATGTCTCATCTTTTTCTGAATATGTTGGCAGATTCTTATCTATTTAGTGATGCTGGACACATGCCACAAATTGTGGCTAACAAAGTATCTGGGTTTGGGCTATATGGCGGCATTATTGTTGCATTAATTGTTCTGTTTTGGCCGAGGCTTGAATTGATGCCATCAGCAACTGACAGTTTAAAAAAAATAACATTACCTCTCTATACTTAATTTCTTTATAGGATGGGTACATTTAGTGGTTAGATTTGACCTAACACATTGAAGGTCCCCAAGCAAACAAGCAACTGGTGTTTTGAGTAGAGGTGATACTTTAATGGGTTTGATTACAAAATGGCAAGCAGGTTTAATCTGAGGGGCATTGTGTTGCAAGTGAAGTTCACTGACTGCAGTACACCATATGCCTATTGACTGGCTTAAGGTGGTAAATGAAAGGTTCTGCTATGCAATTTTGTGTTTTTTCACAGTTTTAGCTTAAAGGAAGACAAAGCAGGCCTAATAAAAATACTGCAATTACTGTTACAAATCTGTCATAATGGTTAGATATTTAGTAGAAACATGGATGTGCACATTAACACTAAATGTAAAAGTGCAAATAGATTCCAGTTGAAAGTTAGTATGTGATAGACTAAGTAATTAAGAGTTGCAGTAGATTTTGCTGCCACCAAAGGATTTGGGAGAAATTCTGATGAAGTCCTATTTGTGTGAGGACAAAAGTGCTAAATAAACATCATTTTTTATACCCAATATCTTGTTTGGAAAGTTCTTTGGACTCTGGTTCTAGCTTTATTTTATTTGAAGGTACTGTAGCCAACCCAAAGCATGTTATTTCTAAGTGGATGAAAATTATTTAGTACAAAACTTTAATAAATGAAGGTGTAGCCAATGTGGGGAGAGGGGGCATACAGGAAAATAATGTAAACCGTTTTGTAGAAAATTTTAAGAATTTGGACACTTCTGGTTTGACTGTCCCATACTAAGAAAGGAAACAGTAGATTAAGAAGAAAACTCAGAAGAAAGGTAAACAGTAGAAAATATTACTACAGGAGTTATTGAAAAAGAAGGTGGTATTGGGAAAGGAATACTGAAGAAAGGTTAAACAATGAAGGGGGTAGAGAAAGAATAACAGCTCATCGTGAAATTATTAATATACAGGTAGAGCACAGATATGAAAGTTTAGAAAGTGAAGAGGAAGAAAAGGGATAAATGGAGACAAGATAGGAACAAGGACAAGAAAGTGAACATCAGTTGGTGGGAGACTTGAGAAAGAAAAGAAAAATAAGATCAGGAAGTAAAACATTTACAAAAAGGAAAATAATGATACAGGAATGTTGGCATTAAATGTGAATAGCATTGTTTAGTGGCAGTGGAATGATGTAAACAATTTAAAAAAGTGATTTTTTTTCTTACTAGATACCAGATTTAACAAAGAAAAAAATGGAAAATGATATAGGCAGTATGGGGGGGGGGGGGGTTGGGTGGTAAGAAATGGGTATGTTTGGGAATACAAATTCTTATAAAAAATGAAGAAATAAAAATTTTTGTTGCAACAATAGTAGCACCAGAAAGAGTAATGATATGAGAATGAGACAAAATTGTATATATTAACAGTAATTTATACATATACTAATATGATGGTGAAAAAACAGTTGTTTGAAGAAATAAAAAAATAATGTTAGTAAATATGTTAAATAGTGATGATAGGAAATTGTAACTACAGCCTAAGAAAAGAAAAGGGAAAACTAACACTGGATATTAAGATGTTAAAGAAATTAATAAAATGTTAAGATTTAAAAACAATACAGTATAGAGAATGGACAAATAAAAGGGGACTTTTAAAGACTTTAGCTTGTCTAGACATGAAAGGGCGGCCACAGTTATGCAGCAGTTAGCATTGTTACCTCACAGCAAGAGGTTCTCCAGTTCGATCCTCGGCTGGGGTGCCTTCTGTGTGGAGTCTGCATGTCCTCCCTGTGGTCGCGTGGGTTTCCTCTGGGTGCTCCAGTTTCCTCCCACATCCCAAAGACATCCTGTAGGTGGATTGGACACTCTAAATTGGCCCTAGGTGTGAGTGTGTGCCTCCTGTGGAAGGTTGAGTGCTGGGCTGGCAACTCTACACCATAAAACTCTACTGCCAATTATGAGCGGACATGTGATCCACAGTGACAATCCCTAACTGAGAAAAAGCTGAAAGAAGAAGATTGTATAGACATGAAAGAAATAAAAGGAGATGCTACAGCTAGCAGAGTTTTCAGATCATAGAGCAGGATGGACTAGAATAGGGGAAGATAATGAAAAAATAAAGGAGGGAAAAGGGATAAAAACATTAACTGTTGAGTTTAAAAAAATGACGAAATAAGAAAAAAATAAATATTATGGAGTTGTCATATAACAATGAAATTAAATATTATGGAGTGATCATATAACAATGAGACCATTTTATAAAAATTGGATACAGTGAATGGTAGTGTTCAAGCAGAATTATAAAAAAATATATTTAGAAATGGCAATAATAAAGAATAAGATGAAATATAAAGAGATTTTACAGAATTATGAGAAAGAGCTAGAAAATCCCCCAGATTCACAAATCCTCCATGTAAGACTTAATAAGTCTTACTCGGAGGCTGCAGTTGAACGGTATGATGTCAGCATACCATGAATATGCATGAGGGCACGCTGACCCAACCGTAAGTCCTACACGGACCGTGTAAGAAAACAGGGGGCGTGTCCGACTGCCAAGCAGTCCAAATGTCCACGCCCCTGCAAGTGTTTAAAAATAAAGTAAATAAACAAGACCGAGTCCGCTCAAATGTCCTTGCACCCAACACCTCACTGCCTGATAATGTAAACCCCCATCACACATCTAAAATGCATAACCATAATTTTTTTTTTTAAATACCCCAAATAGCTGCCCGTATTTGCGCATGTGTGCATGTGTGTGCCCATTGCTTAGCTACAGTCAGCAATTCTCACATGGAAGAGCATAAGAAAGAATGTTTATGCAAATTGCATGAAATAACAATAGCATAATAGTAGAGCGTTCGGACAAAGAAGAGGCATTCACGGTTCGAGTCCCACCACTCCCTTTCGTATTTATTTTTTTTAAATCAGTATATGGAATAATACCCAACATATATATGTTGAAACATAACTAAAAAGCAGTGAAATGGTCAATGTATCAGAGAATAAAATAAATATTTTAAAGGATCCCAATATAAAATTTCCGGCAGTTAAGCAGCGCTTCACCCAGCGCAATGTAGTTGCCCC
The DNA here is from genome assembly GCF_019279795.1 of Protopterus annectens. Lineage (NCBI taxonomy): Eukaryota > Metazoa > Chordata > Ceratodontiformes > Protopteridae > Protopterus > Protopterus annectens. The sequence goes on from NC_056737.1 coordinate 572,214,342, forward strand.
TAGCTAACTCATGCTTTACCCAGCGCAATGTAGTTGCCCATAGCAAAATCGTGCTTTACCCAGCACAAAATAGTTGTCCAAAGCTAAATAGTGCTTTACCCAGCGCAATCGGTTTGCGCGGAGGTGCGCGCCATGCCAACCAGCACCCCGTCGGGCAACGTGGAGCAACATAGAGCAAAGTTGCTTACACACAGCCACGCCCCCTAACTTGTCTGGACAGCAGTAAAATAAAATACAATGATATGGTTTGAACCCAGGACACTGTGCACCATAATCAAAGTACTGACCCACTAAGCCATGACAGCTTAGGAAAAACATCCACTGTTAACTTTTATATAGTAATAAATGTTTGCTTAACCATTGCTAAGCATGTCTGCAGTCAGCCGAGAATATTCAAAAATGGCCAATCACAGAAAAGTGTGGGAAATGCGGCATATTTAAGCTGCATAGGTGGGAATTCCCGATATAACTGATTGTAGCTCCCATCTGCAGTTAGAATGTCTGGTGTTGGAGAGGGTACATGCTTTCGAGCACAACGCTGCGGCATCGAGGAGTCAAGATATATGGCTTGCTCCTAGTCCATCAGCATCAGACTCGACTCCTGCAGGGTCAGTTCCAAGGAACGGAGTATAAGGCGGAGGCTTGGAACCGGTTGGCTCATGAACTCACCAGTGCCACAGGCATCCCTCGGACTGGTGAGCAGGTCCATCACCACCATGCAGACCTGAAGAGGTGGAAGCAGGACCTTCTGAACCAGTGGATCCAGGAGGCCCGTCAAATGCGGGATGCCCCATGACTAAGTAGGTAGCCATGGAATGCAGTATGTAAGATATGCTAATATAGTCTAAATAATGGATAGGTATGTCTCAATATCCCTTTATTTACTTCGCAGCTGCATGTGCATGCACTATGAATCAGCAAGCCTATGCAGATAGGCTGCTAAGGCTGCGCCACCAGCAAGTTAGTAAATATTCTGCATGTATTGTTACATGATATATGTGAGTGAGCATGAGAAAAGTGTTAAAGCCCAATAATACAGCAATAAAATGTCCTGATTAAATCCTCTGCATGTACTGTTATATAACAAATGTCAGTGAGCCAGAAATTGAGTGTACTAACCCACCAATCAAGCTAAAATAATTCTGGAATACTATCTCTGCATGTATTGACATAACATATAAGTGAGCAGGCCTGCAAAAGAGTGTTGTAACCCATCAAGAAAGGTATAATATGTCCTGAATATGTCTTCTGTATGCACTGTAATAACAAGTAAAGGAGAGAGCATGTAGAAAAGAGTTTTCAATGTAATTAATAAAGGTATAAAATTTGGAGTGTGTCTGTGTCACTTACTTTGAAATGTTGTTGTACCCTTGCAATAATAAATAATACTGTTGTATTGGGTGCTGTCAACCCACAATCGTGCAGTCCCATAGGAAGTGGATGAAGGAAGTGGCAGTAGCTGTGAAGTATAAAACATTCATTCCCTGAATAAATCATCTGCATGTACTGTTACATATCATAAGTCAGATAGGCAGGAATAGAGTGTAGTAACCCATGAATAAAGCAAAAATATGTCTGGAATACTATCTCTGCATGCACTGTCATAGATAAAACGTGAGTGAGCCTGTTAAACAGTCTTGTAACCTATCAATAAAGGTATAACATTTCCTGAATATGTCTACTGTATGCAGTGTAATGTCAAATACAGGAGAGAGCCTGTAGAAAAGAGTTTTAATGTAAATAAGAAAGGTATAATACTTGCAGTGTGTATGTGCCAGTTACTCAGAAATGTTGTTGACCCCTTGCAGTGAAGAAATGTTACTCTGTTGTAGTAAGTGCTGACAACCCCCAGTAGTGCAGTCCCATATAAAGTGGATAAAGGAAGTGCCAGTAGCTGTGAAGTATGCAACAGTCCTAAACAGTTGTGAAATGGCTGACATGCATAGGCAAATCTGGCACACAAGTAGCCTGTCAAGGTGTTCCCCAGAAACTTAAGTGTGTTACCTGAAAAGTAGGTTTATGTAGAAAACAAGTGAAAAAGCCATGTGAACACATCCAGATGTGCACATACATAAACAAGTCAATTAATATAAGTATGTAGCAGTAACATCTGCATCCTGGACAGTTACCATGTCAGATATAGGCCAGGTATATCATGAAGTAGCAACACCCATAACGCAATCAAATGCATGTTGCTCAGTGTAAGAATACATGTAGGGGATATACAGCTGCAGTCAATAGGAATGTAGTGTACAGTTAAAGTACTAATAAGATGTTAATGGAGGTTTCTTTTTACACCCTACTCCATGTGCATAAAAAATGCAATTCCACACCTCAATGGGTATGTGTAATCTCATAACATTTGTTGGGACATATGTCCTATTGTTATTTAAATCTGCACCTACTTTGATGCATGTCCCCTGTTAAAACACCAGAATCTTGGTGGCCTGTTGCCACCAATCATCCCTGCATGCTGTTGGAATGTCTACTGTCATTCAATACATGCATGTGTTATGCTTGCTGTTCAACTGTTGTAACCCTGGTGTGTTGGGTTAATGGGAATATTACTGCATGCTGTTACAACTAACTTGGAATGCTGATGTCTATGTTGTAATTAAACACACCTAATCACAGAACATATGGGAAGGCCGGTCCCAGTGGACCCACCTGTCCCATCTCAGCTGGCAGTTGCACCTGGCACCAGCAGGTCTGGTGCCCAGCCCAGGCCACCCTCCTCTGTAGGTCCTGTGCCACCTTCAGGTGGGAGCACTGCAGGGGATGGGGCTCATCCTCCCCCCTGCAAGCATGGGCGGAGAAGGGCCTCCTGTCACCCTCCGAAGGGTCCGGGTTGTGGTGCGTAGGGAGACCCAGTGTTTAGTCACTGATCCCCTATGCCAACTCGAGGCGAGAGTGGTGTGACTCACGGGTGAGCCTGCCCCTCCTACACAGCCCACAGCACAGCGATCCTCGGGTCTGTGAAGGTCCAGTGGTGACTGCCCATGGGTGGAGATATCAGTCTCACTGTTACCATCTGTGGGCTCATGGGCTTGCGATTTCCAAACATCCGTCCCCATCAATTGTGTTTACCCACCCCATGTGTCATACTCCGCCCCTGTATGCGTCTTGTTTGTCTTGTCTGTTTACCTACCCAACCTACCTCCCCAAATATACCTACTTCCTCTACCTCACTTACCACTCTCCCCTGAAAAAAAAAAAAAAAATTACGCCCCCATACATAGCTTCCCATTTCACACACATGTCCATTGGACATGTACACTGATAATTCTAATTGGCAGTGCAACAAACTATGTTGTCCTCACCCATCTCTCATGGGTGGAAGGTTTCAAATTTCACTCCAAATTTTCAACATATGCACAGCTGTTGCTGTTAAAGAAATGGGCAGCTATGGGCCTTCCCTACACACTTCCTGCACATCCCGAACTTGTTTTCCTACTGTCTTTCCCTCTCTGTGCCCCCTTTTTCACCACTTTCTTATCTCCCCATTTTCTTTTCTTTAAAAGAAATTAGCATGGGGGTTAGCAAGAGTAGGCACTTTTAAGCAGTAGTAAGCGGGATTAAGTGAGTGTGCGCATGTGTGCGCTTAGCTAAACATAGCTAAATGTCGCGCGAACACACGTAAACCCGCTTACTACTGCTTAAAAGTGCCTTAGTCACTCTATAGCAGGGCCCTTGTTCTGCTGAGCAGCAAAATAAAAAACCTCTGCCAGTCTCGCACCCTAGACCATTGACACAATAGACTGCATGAATTACCACTAAGCCACAGCAGATATACAAATAACTTGGTTGTGAAATAAATATATCATGCATTACAATGAGGAAATGGAAATGGAAATTAGGAATGGTATAACACAAACCCTTTTCTGTGTGTCTCTACCAGCAGTGGTTGTGGAATTGCATGACATGACTGTGAAAGGGGAACCAGCCATCCTAGCAGGGAATAATGTTACAGTAGCAACTTACAAACACCACACAGTATCAGACCAGGATAAACACTGGCCACAGGAATACAGTGCAATAACCACATTTGTATGTCAGTTAATTGTATAAGTGAGAAAAATGTACATACTCCCATGTATAAATACAACATGCACATAACTGGCTACAACCCTAGCATCAGATAAGAGACAAATACCAACCTTCAGACTGACACAAAGGTGTCCAGAGCAAACAAGAATGGACCCCACCTTTGAAATCTGAAAGGGCTACGCCTACCTAACCTAGCATTTTATAGCAGTGGGCTGCAATCACAGTGAGTAATGCAATCACCAAACAGCAGGCTGCATGCAATTACTGAATGGTGGGCAGCAATTGGTGCAGAGGCTGTCACATGCACAAGTGCAGATACCTAGAAAAGCAGTCTGTACCTGCAGTCCACACATGCAATTATATCATTGCAGGTGTTGTGAGACAGAGAGTGAGAGAGAGAGAGAGACAGAAACAGAGACTGAAGCTGAAATAGAGGGCAAAAACTCAAGGCAAACCAGCCAAAAAAAAAAAAATGAAGGTATAATAGAGGGCAAATACCCAAATCAAACCAGTCAAAAAAATAAAAAAAGATACAAAACCGTATCACATGGAGCAGGTGAATACAAAGGTAAGGTATGTTACTCAAATGTATGTGTTGGCATATTGTAGATGTTCCCGAAGAGTAGTCCACACACTGCAAATCATCCATGTGTGGCAGCAGTATGTATCTATCTGTATCTGCACATGTGCATAGGGCAAGGGACATACTGCAGCTGTTAGTGAAGGGTGGATAGCTATCTGTCAGTGAATGTTGATATGTGCATATATCCATGTAGGTTGTAGTGTGTGGCCTAGAAGACAGGATGCAGTGCGGTGGAGTGGCCTTAGGTCAACTGGTGCCCTAGGCAAAAGGGCCCCATGGCACCCCCCACCACACTTCCTGGTGCCCCCATCCTTGTGTCCACATAAATAGTGGAAAAGCACCCCTGCTAGAGCGGTGCCCTAGGTGGCCGCCCAGTAGGCCTATGCCTAAGGCCAGCTATGGTAGTGTTGATATATGTCATGTGGTGGTTAAATGCTGTGGGACAAATTTGTCAGATCTGATGTGTTACAGACAGTGAGGTCTGCTAATGCTACAAGGGCTGAGGACACCCACATGCATTCTGCACAACACTGTGCAATGTAATCACATACCTGTACATCCCACAACTGTCGCATAAGTGAGATCCCCACCATGAAAGGTGGACTGTACATGTGCCTATATGTACATCCATGTGTACAGCAATGGATGTGTACATGTATGTGTATAGATAGGCATATACATTGTATATATATATATATATATATATATATATATATATATATATATACATCTAGAGTGAGAGAGAAATGCAGAGACACGGGGTCATATGTACCGCAACAGGTGTGTGGTGAACAAGGCATCGACTATAGACAAGTGTTGATACTGCAGTGCCATTCCACCTTCACAAAACAGTGTATCCATTAACTAACACATAGGCAGAGATCTACCTAACAGTGAAGGTGTGATAAGGGAACATGGGACACAGGTGGACGGTAGCCTCCACTGTGATGAAGACAGTGCCACACTACACCTGTAATCTGTCTGTGTGGTATGTGTCATGACAACAGGTGTGTCACCTATGGAAGTATAGGGTAGGGTTCCCCTCTACTCATCACAATGCCCTGTGTGGTATGTACTTCACATGACAACTACACCAGGTGAACAAGCCACAGACAGACCTCCCAAAGGGTAATACTGTCCGCAAACAGATGTCCTATGCAGACTGACTCACAAAACTACAACTACACTGTATTGCATACTGGCCATACAGAGGTGACCTCTGCCGGACATACAGAGGTATGTCACACCCATAGCTGGGTGACAACCACCATGGGAACATATCACAACCCCTCGGGGTTACACGCTCTAGGGCCCTAAACCTTGTCAGCTCACTAAACAGCACATGCTGGAGGGATAGGTTCCCAATTCAGACATATGCCATACACCGGAATAGACCACATAGCAATAGCAAACAAGGCTCCTCCTTAGCAGTTGTTATAAATACCCCTGATGATTGTGTGGGAGATTGTTAATACACCCCAGGAAACACCTCTGTGGTTCAGGTTGGCAGGGGCAAGTGAAATCAAGGTACATGTGTGTCAAAGTCCAGGATAGCATATGTCTAGGCTGCCGTAGGCCCTAGGGCCAATAGCATAAAACCTACCTATGACACTATGCACTCACACATGTACTTGATGCAATAGCTGCTATGTGAGGTTGAATTAGTATAACGCTGAATGTGTGCAAGGTGTGTTAATGTGTGATAGCTTAGTGTAATGTTGTATCTGACATGGTAGTGCCTAACCTAGCTGTGAGGACAGCAACTGATGTGTAATGTAATGTTAGGCAGACATAGTAGTACAGTATATGATGTGACGTAGTTCTCCGTTGATGAATGTGGTGCCTCATTGTAGGCTAAAGCAATACATGTATGCTTAGTGAGTGGTACTGCAGGTGAATCCATCACCAATATGAACGGTAGTACTACCTGAAGCTGTAGGGCTAAACAGCACAGTATGGTGTGCATTCAAATTGCTTGGAAACACTGTCATGTGTGTTTCCTGTAGTCTGCACAGAGGATAGACTGAAGGCATAATGGTGTGTAAGTAGTGGTACACAGCACCGTATGGTACACAGGTAATGCTCATCTGTGTTGGCATACAGTGGTGCGTTGTATGTTTGCCTGATGTGTGTGTGATTATGCCTGTACAATGGCTGCAAACGTATGTGTGCTACAGGGTTGACGTGTGTATCCAGCAACATCTATAGTCTGTTACAGCAGTATGCCACCTATAGTAACAACTGGACACATCTGTTAGGCAGGGCTATGGCATCAATGTCTAGGGTGTTTGATTGGTACTACTGTACCTGTACTTTACATCCATTGCAATGGATGACATCTCTGTTCGTGCATTGGTGTGATATACACCCCTGTCTTGAGGTTGTGCAATGTGTCACAAACAGTGTGTCGGGTACTGTTGTATAGTGGTGTGATATATAGAGTCTGCCAGGCAGTGTTAGTTAGTTGTGGCCTGAGAACCAACAAGTGTTAGTGAATGTGTGTAACCACTGACAGACAATAGGATGGTATATATGTCAGTAAAGTGATATCTGTGGGTAAAGGTGTAAAGTGTACCACAGGACACTCTCACACAAATTGTTCATATCTTTTTCAGCCAGATGGCCCACCAACATAATCCAGCTTACACTGCACAAGAGGAAGAGGTGATAGTCAACAGCCGTTTGCAGCAGTACAACATGCTGTTCTCCAGAACCAGCCAGCACCAGCAGGAGTGGACTGCACTGTGGCAGGAGCTCATTAGTCGGGTAAATGACATAGGCACTCATAACCGGACATATGAGCAGGTACGCCATCACTGCAGTGATTTAATTAGACAAATCCAGCGGCATGTGTCTGATATCCAAAGACAGCAGCTTGCCACAAGTAGTGGGGTGGCCATACATCCCCCCTCACCAGAGCAGAGGAGCTGCTCCTAAGCATGGTGGCTCCTGGACAACAGCTACGGCAACCTCTGACATGTGTTGTAATGGAGGCCAGAGCCACCCAGCACATCCACCTGGAGCAAGCAGGTAATACGCCCTATCTGTAGACTACAGTTAACTGTATTGTTAGATTATGTGTATGTGACATGTGTACTGTGTGTTTAGCAGTTCCGCTGCCTACTGTTGTGCAATACGGATAGTTTGTATAATATCCCTACACCTGTGACTGTTGACTGTTGTTGTACTGCAGTTTAGCATACCCACTGTAGCAATGCCATAGTTGTGGCCACTGATGAACCCTCTCATATTCTTGTAGGTCCCTCTAGTCTGACGGCAGGGCAGCCGATCAATGCTGGTGAGTGTCTTATACCTGCAATGTTGGTAATGAAATATGCATGTCATAGCTGAGGTGTAGGCCATGTACACGTAACACACCTACACATAATGCATGCTGTGCATGTTTGCTGTGAGACGTTGCACAGCTCAGTAATGTCAGTAGCTCCCTCATTGACATGCAATACACAGACCATGACACACAGTTGTGGCAACCCTGTACTGCACATTGGATAGGCATAGTTGCAACACCTGTACACAACATAAGACATTTATCACATGCAGTACATAAAGTCATGCTACATATGGCATAACCACACACTCGCTGTAAGGTCACACATCAGTATCCCACATGTCATCCACATACACATGATGTACCTCAGGGGTATAGGCCTATCATGGGGCTGTGCAACAGTCTTCAACACATAACACAGTCATGTTAGGCAATGCTTCCTACTGGGCACCTCATACACCCATGTACAAAGTGGCTGTGTAATAGTGAACGTATCCACGGCACTGTAGTTCTGGTACAGCATGCTAGGTGGTGGTCTGTCACACAGTAGTAGTCGTGAGTGACCACAAGATGCATGATGATGATGATGGCACATGATACTACACCCCATCCAGTTACAGTGACCACAGTACTACACATAGCAATCTTTGCTGTGCACCTCATTGTTCTGTGTGTGCAAACATATGCACCTATACACACCATGCATAGCATGTTGTGTGTGTGCTTACATATGCTAGTATACACATTTTGCACAACAGCCGCCATCTGTACAAAGTGTCACATATATGTCCTGGAATGCTACTGGGTGTATAGGTCACATGACACACATTTGGTATGTGTGGTGTTTAATGTTGCAGTCATGTAGCATGCCATGTCATGGCTGGCAACAACATATCTGCAATATGTCACACATGCACCATAACCACTGTGCAATGTCCATGTCGTGCATTGGGATTCCTTCATGTCTACATGCACCACTCATCCCATGACTGTACATTGCATGCATTTACTACACCTGTGCCCACTATTATGTGATATGGACACAGACACTGTCATCACACATGTCAATCTATGCGTCACACAGATGACACATGCAGCCATGGAATGTATACCATTGAGTGATGGTGCACATGACATTGCAGAGTAGATAATACTTGCACAGCAATGTAGTATCCATGTACACATTGTGTTCCAGGGTGTAGCCAATCACTGCACAACTACACACATGCATCAAAGCCATGTATAATGTCATTAGAAAGGGCTGTCTACACTTGCACTGCATGGTGTTGAGCAACACATGGTCTGCCTGCTGACACATGTGTGGTGACTGTTTGCCTTGAGATACTGTCACCCACCATCACCCACTATTGTGTATGTGTTGGATTGCTGGTGTGTGCGTGTGTGTGTGTCTGTGTGTGTGTGTGTGTGTGTGTGTGTGTGTATGTGCTGTGGTGAACAGTGTATTTCTGTGCATGTGTGCATGTGTTCATGTGTTCATGTGTTCATGTGTCCATGTGTTCATGTGTGCATGTGCTCATGTGTGCATGTGTTCATGTGTGCATGTGTGCATGTGTTCATGTGTGCATGTGTTCATGTGTGTATGTGTTCATGTGTGCATGTGTTCATGTGTGCATGTGTGCATGTGTGCATGTGTGCTAACATCATGTACAGATTGTAAAGTGCGTTTCCTGTCTTCCTTCCACAGGTGCTGTGTTAGGCATGGCTGAGTGTAGCAGGGAACCTGATGTCACCGCCATTAATAGTGGAGATGATGAGATGTATTGTGGCATAGGAAGGTCTGACAGAGTCTGTCATTGGACCACCAATCAACAGTACACAGCGGTCAAGCCCATCTATGCGCAGACTCATACTGCCAATACATCCCTCGTCACCAATGGCCGTAGCTGAGGGACAGCATACAGTTGGCATTGACCAGGAGAGTGTGGTACCTATGGCACGTACATCCCCTCACAGCAGCCATAGCCAGATTACTGGAACGGTACTACATAGGCAGATGTCCAGGGGTTCTCGGAGGAGCACCACTGGTCATACTGCCAATGGCAGACGTGCCCCCGGAGGTATTACAACCTCCAGTATGTTCTGGGCTGTAATGCAGGCACAGGCACATATGGAATGGTACACCCGACAGGGACTAAAGGCGCAGAGGGCTCATTACACTGCTATCAATGACAGCATCCATGACCTTGCCGGTGCCATCCGGAATTACACCAAGGTCATTGATAGCCATTGGAGGGAGACATTAGATGTCCTCCACAATGTGTTAGCCATGAGCCGGGACCATGCGGGAAAGATGAGAGGCTGACACGGATGCATGCCAGCAACAGCATCAGCTGGCATTTGTTGCAGACGGACCACAGATCACAGCCGCTCCCATAGTGGCAGTAACAGCCCCAGCAATGCTGGGGCTGACCTGTCCATTGACCGTCCTACTAGACCACGTGCACATGGTGCTGGCCAGTCCCAGCAGGGACATGGGTCCAGTCATCATACCTCTGCCTCTGATGATAGCACCTGGTCAGGATTGGTACCCGATACTGCCCATAGCACCCCTGCTAGGCACAGGTATGGTGTCTGTGGCTGGAGACAGTGATCTGTATGGCCTAGCAGGTACAGTCTATGGCTGTCCCACAACCGCCCATATATGGCAGCCACATGGTGGAGTTGTGTGCATGCAGACACACACACATTTACCATACAACTAGGGCTCACACATACACGCACACATTACATCAACATTGGCCCATGCAGTACTGTTGTCCCACACACACACACACACACACACACACACACACACACACACACACACACACACATGCACACACACACAGACATGCCGATTGGATGGGTCAATGTCGGGCTCTGGCAAACCTACAACACACCCTGTGCATATGATGACATCTGTGCCACCTCCTGTCATCTGTCACATTGATGCAGGAATAGGCTAACATGGTTCTGATGCACATGGTGACATAATAGCAATGTAGCAATAGTAGCAAGTTGCCAACAGAAAGGTGTACTGATATCCTTGTAGGTATATCTGAGCATACATTATGCATCACAGCTCTGATAGTCATTGCAGCATTGTTTACACCAGTGTTAGGTCTGAGTACGTATTTTCCACCCATGTGCCACTTGGATGAAGTGTACAGTGTTGACAGCATGTGTTAGTGAGTGGCAGTACGTGTGTGATGTGTGCATTATAAATTAGCAGGTGTACATCTGTGAACATAGTGTGTGCGCACTGTCTGCATGTACGTGCATAGTGGACATGTGGGACGTGCGACATACCCTGTTCTACACATTATTAACATCTCATGGTATCTTTCGATGGCCAGTATGCATTCTACTACAGATATGTACTAACATGTGTACACATGTGTGTATGACATGGGTTGGCACTATGCTGTGGGTGATACCGTTGATATCTGTGAATTATCTGCAGTCTGGCAGTATACACCACCTCAACAGCATGACTATAACCAATCATTAGATGATGTCCTGACAAATGACTCACAGTTGTAGGGAACTCAGTAACAGTTGGATCCTTCCAGTACTATACTATGACAGTAACCAGTGATATTGACCACCACACGTTCCTGGGACCACACCTGTGTGGCATAAAGCCCTCTTTGGTACATGCAAACATACTAGGGATATGTCCATCCACATCTGGTAATGCATGCATTGGCCTACACTGCATTCCCCGGATGGGACGCATATCCTACACAAGGGTATCATACAGACAGATACCTGTTGTCCAATACATGCTGTATAGCAGTACGCTGTCTATGGCATGGTCATCCACATTTACTATACATACTATTCCGACAGTACCACATAGGTGGTAGCCCTGAACACGTATGTTGGGTACAAATGTGTACAGACAGACATGTGTTATGTCATCTGTCCCTTGGTATCCACATATCCATAGGTATTGTGGGGTCCCTAGGTGTTTCACATAACACATTAGGGGCCTGCATGCATATCCACAGGGCTGGTGCACACCTATCATGACTGTCCATTGCCAGTCGTTGTTGTGTATGAACATGTCTGACATATATCCCAGCAATTACCCTCACTCACAGTACTCTACAGTACGTGTCATGGATGTGTGTGGCAGGGATGTCCTTGGCCATGGGTCACTACATTGGCCAGTCTTGATGCAGACATACATATGTGGCCTATGATCTGAGAAGCAGCGGCACAATCTGTCGAAGGTTACAAATGTATTCATGTAGTATGCAGGCTTCACACCTATGTACTGATTGAGGTCACATGTACACATATCTATTTGATGCGCAGATACCCGATGTGTGCAATGCACATACTGTTTGAAACATATGTCATACCATAGTAAAAGCAAAACCCACACTATATTGACAACCTGTGGCACACACACTCAATGTTTGCAGGACTCAAACCCGTACCTGCTTATGTTATGACACTAGTGAGATGCACATTAACACAACATGCTATTTGCTTTACTGGGAACATTCTTTTCCAAAGCTCTATTTGTAGGATGCTGACATCATCACACTTGGCAAAGAGGGATTCACCACTCCTAATGTATTTCAACAGTCTCCAAAAAGACCACTCCTCTCAAAAGCAGTCTCATACACATTCACACTCAGCATTTAAACCCCTACCTAACTATATTATGCTACTGGAGAGATACACAAAAACACGACATGCTACATGCATTACTGGGTGGTTTCTGTTCTCCTTGAATATTTGTAGGATGCTGACATCATCAGACTTTACAAAGAGGGATGTACCTCTTCTAGAATGTGTTTCCACTGTCTCAAAAAAGGCCACTCTTCACAAAGGAAATCACACACATACACACACTTGCTGTTTGCAGGACTCAAATACCTACCTAACTATGTTATGACACTAGTGAAACACGCATTAACACGACGCGATATTTGCTTTACTGGGAGCATTTGTTTCCAAAGCTCTATTTGTAGGATGCTGACATCATCACACTTGGCAAAGAGGGATTCACCACTCCTAATGTATTTCCACAGTCTCCAAAAAGGCCAATCCTCTCAAAGGCAGTTTTACATACACACACATTCCCACTCAGCATTTGCAGGATTTAAACCCCTACTTTATTATGGCATGCTACTAGAGAGGCACGCATTAATACAGCACGCTATATGCATTACTGGGTTGTTTTTGTTCTCCTTGAATATTTGTAGGATGCTGACATCATCAAACTTTCCAAAGAGGGATGTGACTCTTTTAGAATGTGTTTCCACAGTCTCCAAAAAGGCCACTCCTCACAAAGGAAATCACACACATACACACACACTTGGTGTTTGCAGGACTCAAAATACCTACCTGACTATGTTATGACACTAGTGAGATACTCATTAAAACGACGTGCTATTTGCTTTATTGGGAGCATTCTTTTCCAAAGCTCTATTTGTAGGATGCTGACATCATCACACTTGGCAAAGAGGGATTCACCACTCCTAATGTATTTCCACAGTCTACAAAAAGGCCACTCCTTTCAAAGGCAGTCTCACACACATTCACACTTAGCATTTGCAGGATTCAAACCCCTATCCAACTATGCTATGCTACTGGAGAGATACGCATGAATACGACACGCTATATGCATTACTGGGTGGCTTTTGTTCTCCTTGAATATTTGTAGGATGCTGACATCATCAAACTTTCCAAAGAGGGATGTACCTCTTTTAGAATGTGTTTCCACAGTCTAAAAAAGGCCACTCCTCACAAAGGAAATCACACACATACACACTTGGCGTTTGCAGGATTCAAATCCCTACCTGACTATGTTATGACACTAGTGAGATATGCATTAACATGACAGGCTATTTGCTTTACTGGGTGTATTTATTTCAAAAGCTCTATTTGTAGGATGCTGACATCATCACACTTGGCAAAGAGGTATTCACCACTCCTAATGTGTTTCCACAGTCTCCGAAAAGGCCACTTCTCTCAAAGCCAATCTCTCACACACACACATACTCAGCAATTGCAGGATTCAAACCCCCTACCTAACTATGTTATGATACTATTGAGATACACATTAATATGACACGCTACATGTTTTACTGTGCAGTCTCTATTCACATGCTATGTTTGTAGGTTGCTGACATCAGACTGGACATGGTTATGTGTGTGCACGTAGTGTTATGCAATCCCACAAATGAACCTTGTGGGTCAGCAGGTGTGAACATTTTGAACAGGAATACACAATTCATTCCTAATGTGATCTATCTGTGGACATATTACCATTCCTTCATATGACAATACATATTCATGCACGGACTGTAGGTTTTGTGGATACCACATGTGTCTGTGATGTTGGTAAAGGGCTATTCAAGGTCTATGTGGGACCTGTGTTGCTCCTGTCAGTGATGTTTGTCCTGTGTTGCTGCCTTGCAAGATATCTAGCAGGTTTGGTGAACATGATGTGCTCATTAACATACCACAGACGTTTGTGTTGTGTGTTTGTCGGTTTACAATATCTCTGTTCCTGACTGCAATCATGATGGACTCCATGGACTAGCATTTCGGACTTCGTAGGCTTATAGGAATATAGTTCCCATGGTGTGTTGTGCACCAGCACTTGTGGGGTGTGCCACATGTTGCTGTAACACATTCAACGGTGTAAGATCCTGTAGTGAGTGTGAGGCTCAACAGACTGTTTGGGTGCAGTGTCTGTTTGTCCTGTCGTTCACTTATGACACATATGGGGAAACATTGTTATCCACGTGATGGGATTCATTTGGCATTGTGGGGACCAGTTTACACATTCTACATGTGATATCTCCTGGTATGCTGTTATGGCCTTTTGTCACTGGGAGGTGGGTATGTATGTATGGGCCTGTCTGACAGGATGCTGACATTGTCAGTCAGGTACAGTTGACCCTGACTGAGGACATATATGACTGTACATCGATATTTCTCACCTAGCTAAAGGAGGTGTAATGCTTCTGTCTGTACTCCTTTGCAGATTATCTTTCCACAGCAACAACAAACCTGAACACTAAAACCTTGTTATACTCTTTTACACACTTGACACACTACTGATCCTTTGTGATCAGTCAACAGTGTATGTCATCATCATATCCTGGCATGTCCAAAGGTCGGTTTTGTGTGTACTCTCCAGTACAGCTGGTGCATATTGGAATTCTGATGCATTGTTACAACTGCCTTATGTACACAGGTAACACTGTCCTCCTACCAACAAACTCAGATATCTGTGAGAGGTACAACTGTATAGACGGACAGGAGGCTGAGCTCTCCCAAGCCACGACTGGCACAGTCTATCGAGTGGTGAAGGTAACCACACACACCACAAATACAGTCACACATGCGCCTATGACAACAGCAAACCATATACATTGACACACAATGACATACTTGGAGCATCTAATTGTACTCTGCCTAAGCAGCTGAGACATCCAAAGCAGACACACAAATGACTGTTAACACACAACCATACATACATATCATCACATAGTTCACAAAGTCATTGTGCCACACAGTCACTGCCCTTAGGCCTATACAACACACCTCATACAACTGTATTAGGTGAGTGTAATTGTCGGTCACACTGACATCCCACTCACCAGGCTGAACATGGTGAAGGTCACTTAGTGCTGTGTGTCGGGTGCCAGGATATGCCACATGACACATGCACTGTTGTCAGTCCACTGCAAGTACAAATATGGCTCCATCATTGAGTATTCCAGTGTGTAGACCCTCAGACGTTCCTCCCTGGACTACATGACAAGAGACATAGAGGGGCTCTCTGATCATGTAGGCCAGGACAGTATGACCCTGACGTTGTGTAGCATCTTACCCTCACCAAGTACTATGTCACAGTATACAGATGACATGATCAGTTTTAACAGTTGTCTAACATATTGTTGTCATTCACAGGGGATCCAGTGTCTGTCAGCCTGGGATTACATTCTCAACATGCCATGTACATTTGCTATTGACGCCAGGCAGCTGTCACCCCTAGGCTTTCACAGACTGCCTTAGGCTCTTGACACACACATAGTGGTTGTTTGAAGCGAGGGTCAGATGACATAACCACAGCCATAGACATTACAGGGTACAGGAAACGGAGAGTGATGGTGCTCAACAACTGATGTCTAACCCTCAGAATGCATGCACTCAGGACTCACATCAGTATGGCATCTGTCGATATATGTGCAGTAACAAACACTTGGTTCAGGCTCACAAAAGCACAGTAGCGCTAACATGTTTTACGTCATACCATGGTTTTCAGACACAGGACTCGGTCTGGACAACAACAGTAGGGGAGGATTCCATATACATCATTCATACACACACCTCCAGATTGGTAGCAGTACACAAAGCATTGGTGAATGTACATGTGCAACTGAGAGTGGTCAAAACTGCATTTCAGTTTGTAGACTGTTACAGACCACTCTCCCAAACATGGGCACAACAGTCGTTATTCCTGGGAACACTGGGGAATGTGAAGGTCTCACCAAACACCATTATATTGTGTGACTTCAAATACACAAACATTGACTGGGTATACTACTCATGCAGTGACACCCTCGCACAACAGTTGCTAAGATTGTTAAACTCAAATGCTAGGGCAGACCTGGTCACCACACCCACAGGGGGTTATACATGTGGTACCTGATCATCACACACATGGGGACTCTATGTTCCACAACAGAGGTATACCTGTAATTGTTAAGGTCGGAACATACATTCATCTCACTAGACATACATATCCCATACACACACACATCCTATGTGATGTCAGTGACATACTTCTCATGAACAAACATCACACTTGTACAAACTGAGGTGGTATCCCTCAATGACCATGGGACAGTGTTAATTATGGCTCAGACAACTACATACTTTACAAGTACATTCTATGGACAACTACTGGAATTCATGGATCATACTATCCCAGATAACTACAAGACTCACTCCTCCAAAGGCAGGGGACCTGTCTACTGGACCACAGCCATTACTGAGCTGTACATGGACAGGAGGAGGCCACTACATTATGGAGCACAATCACAATCTGGAAGGCATCTCTGATCAGTACTATGGTATAGCTACGATCAGTTGTTGATTCATCTAAGGCCCACTTCTAACAGACACTTGCAACAGACAGTGTGGACAATCACAAGGCCTTATTTAGTTATGTCAGGGACCTGTGTGGGAGCTCACAGATATGCTGTGAGTTACTGCATAATTACAAATGATACAGTGAACCGACTGACATTGCGAACATTCTGGACAACAGGTTCAGTGGGAATGTTTTCCCACCATCTCCCCTGCAGTGCACATGTCCATCACAACAGGGTGTAGCCTCCCTGACAACACAGATGAACATGTGAGTGCTGCCCTCTCCATAGCAGACAACACAGCATCAGTGGGACCAGATAGCGTGAAGAACTCAAAGCCCCACCAGTACGGAATGCCCGGCCAAACCACAAATCGATAAAACACCAGAGGCCAGCATGTGCAGCAAATAAATCTTTTATTGAAAAATAACTATAAATAAGGCATGAAATGCCACAAAACACTAGTAATCCGTTCAAACCGGTTTCGACTATTCAGCCTTCCTCAGTGAAAAAAAGCATTTGTCATGCAGAAAATATCATGAATATTTATACATACCACCAACCAATGGAGAAATGGTATAGTCCAACCCTTAGGCTGGCTATACAGTACCATTGTATATAGGTATATAACCATAGGAATCATCATCAGAAGACTACAAACATTTAACAATCAATATAAAACAATATTGAGAATGGCATGTGTTATAAATAATATACAGAGACCATAAACCCTAAAGATAATAATATATAAATTATATACATAAACAGTGATAAACAAAAATATCTATAGACTTCCAATAAAATACTATACTGGGGACATGCTGTAAAAAAACAGGAAATCCCCATTGACATGAAAATGAGTATAATATGATACTTTTAACAAAAGATCCATAAAAGTCGGAATATAGTACATAATAGTCCTCTACACAATAGAAGAATATTGTCAACAGTCTATTGCGTATTAGGACATGCTGTGGGCAAGTTACAAAGTATCCAGTGTCATGAATAGTGAGATTACAGTAACTTATGTAGATACCCTAGTATGTTCATGGTACCCCATATCAATATTCATAATATGTATCTACTATAAATGATAGTGTTGGATGTGGGATTAATAAACTCAATAGAACCCCCAAAACTAGGAAGTGGGCTGGTATATAGAGCCCTTTGGTAACAACATTTTTATAAACTCTAAATGAGAAAGAGTTCTGTAATATATAGCTAGACAATGTAGCCTATAACAAATTAGGAATATACAACATAGACTATGTCATACCTTTGATTGGATTCATGGTTAATAAACCAATATGATCCATATCATACCTGGGAAAGTGTCAGTGAAATAATTGTAAATTCTTCCCAATCGTACCACATCTGTGAGATGGTTGCAACATTTAGAGTGAATCGCAATTATAAATGGTCATTAAGGCCAGGGGGAAAAAGAGCCCCAAGGTGAATGATCCAATATTTTTCTTTGTGGTTCAATATGCTATGCCACCCCTGTTGGTTACTCCTGTTTCCGGTAATTTTGTCTATAATCATGAACATAAATTTTGCATTATTGTGTTTTAGGATATGTCGATACAGAGCATTGGTCTCTTTTTTATTTCTGATGTCACTTTTATGTTCCCCCATCCTGACTCTGAGTGAGCGGGATGTCTGTCCTACATAGAATGCTGAGCATTGGCATGTTGTCAAATATATAACCCAACTACTACTGCAATTTCCAAAAACTCTAAAATCATATACTCTGCTTGTGTTTGCACCAGTAAATTGTTTTAATTTACTTACTTGATTGCAGGATGTACAGTGGCCACATGGAAAAATGCCTAAAAGTTGGTCTCCAGACATGGTCATCTGTTTATAGATGGTGCCCCCACTTTCTTTATGCTTGTAATGTGAGAACAAGGCTCCTAGAGTTTTGCCCCGTCTGTAGGAAAACTGACATTTGGGGCCCAAAACATTTCTTAGTTGGTCATTGGCTAGTAATATGTTCCAACTGGCATCAGGAATGTTTCTAATAACTTTATGGTTCCTGCCATATGTAGTGACAAACCTTAGTGTAGACCCCTGAGCTGTTGATTGACATTTTTTATATTCCAGTAGTGTGTTTCTGTCCTGATTATCTGACCATGTACTAGCTGACATTATGTCAAATCGATGATATCCCCTGTCCAAAAATCTATTTTGGAGATCCAATTTGGCATCCTCAAAATCCTGTTTGGATGAACTAATAAGTTTGATTCTCAAAAATTGGGATTTCGGTATGTTGCGGATGGTGTGGTGCGGATGCATACTGGATACATGGAGTAAGGTGTTGTATTGTGGGTATTTCCTATAGGTCTTGGTACTCAAGGTATGATCATTGTTCCTATAGACTATAACATCTAGAAAATCAATGGTATTGGAATTATAAGTTATGGTAAATTGTATGCCCCAAATGTTACCATTTATATATTCCACAAACTCCTTCAGATATGTGGAATCTGCACGCCACACCATCCAACAATCATCTAGGTATCTACGCCAAATATCAATTTCCACCATATATATGTTGTACAGTGGGTTATATATGAAGCATTCTTCAAAGTATGCCATAAATAGGTCCGCATATATTGGGGCAAAGGATGCCCCCATGGCAGTACCTTGGAGTTGCCAATAACACTCTCCTTGAAAGTAGAAAACATTCTTGTTAAGCACGTGTTCAGCCATGCATATGATAAGAGTATTGAGACCTGGTGGATATAGGTTGGAGTGTTCTAACCAATACTGTAGCACCTGTAGCCCTGCCTAGTGTGGTATACTGGTATATATTGATTTGACATCCAACGTGCACATGAGCCAATGTGGTTCAAGTTGTGTATCTTGTATGATTTGTAAGAACTGAGTGGTATCTAATACTCTGGCCCTGACCACTTTCAATAATGGTTTGAGATGTTGTGTCAAAAACTAAGATAGTGGTTCTGTAAGGGAGCCAGTACCTGAAACAATTGGTCTGCCAGGTGGTTTTGAAATGGATTTATGTATTTTGGAAAGTAGAGACAGAATTTGATTTTGGGGGTCCATCACTGTTAGGTGTTTATGCGTGTTTTGTGTAATTATACCTTCTTCCTCTGCCAGATTCAAAAATGTGTCAATTTCTTTCTTGAAATTCATAGTGGGATCAATTGACATGTGCATATAACATTTAGTATCTGATAACTGTTCCAAACCTTCATTTAAATAGTAGCTCATGTTCATGACTACAACCGCCCCTCCTTTATCCGCTGGTAGTATAGCAATATTATGATTGTTTCTCAACTCAGTTAGAGCCATTTGTTCAGATGCAGAGATATTCTGTCCCATGATTTGTGATTCAAAATATGGGAAATGTAAATCCCTTAAAACTGATTGTTGAAAAATGGACATGTTTGTTCATTGGGGGTTGGAATTGAGATTTATGAAATTTGAAATCATTAGATCTTTGAGATGTTTCTGAGGTTTGATCTGAAAATAATATTTTGAGATTAAAGTTATGACAAAAGTTGATAACATCAGACACAATATTATATTCATTACAAAAGAAGCTTGGTACAAATCCCAGACCTTTATTGAGTAGCTTTTCTTGCTCATTAGTCAAAGTTACATCAGACAAATTTAACACATTTTTGTATTCATGTTCTATTGTCTCAATAGAGTTTCTATCAATCCCTCTACAGAGTCTGTTCTGTTTCCCATGTTAATGTTTGCAGCCACCCCGCCGCCTTTTTCCACTTCTAAAGGGTGTACAGAGTTAGACCTTTTACGCATGGGTGATTCTTGAAATTGAGCACTTTCACTATCTGTGTAGGAGGATTCCTCCCCCGATGTACTGGCCAAAAATTTGTCATTATTTTTAAGGATGGACCTGGGTCTTTTTCTGGTTCTGCCCCTTGCCATCCCTTGACTAGTATCCATAAATCTGACAGATCTATGTGTTTCAAAAGGGCGCCCCCTTTGGTAATCCATGATATCCCTGTTCATTTTTAAAATTTTTCGATCTTTGGTTTGTTTCTCATAGACAGCTAGTTCTTTAGACAGCCTGATCACTGAACCTTCATATGTGGAAAGTGATTGTTTTTTACATTCTTCACAGATGGATTTTACTTCTGATAAGTTTATATCAATTATTCTTTCATAATAGGAGGCCAAAATGTTGACAAACATCATGGATGCCTGTTGCAATGCCTTATTCCATTCTGTGGTTAGTCTCTCTTCAGATCTACTAACCATTGGCTGCAAGCGTATTTTAAGACCCCTGGGAGCCATGTCTTTGTTAATATATGCACAAAATAGTCTGAGGTGTCAGATATTGGCTCTGAGGTTTTTTTAGACCCTTGTTAAGATTATGGAAGGCCACATCACATCCATCTGTTGGATTAATGACAGACTCATTGTGATTATTGCTTGAGATGCGGTCTACACCAAAGACATCTATGTCATCTCTATCAGCAAATAATCCTTGAAGGATTTTATCCAAATCCATAGTTGTTAATTCACTCACAGGAGATCAAAATTGTATGCAATAACTAGGTTTTAACCAAAATGAGCTGATTAGACTGTCCAAAGGACTAGCAACCAAAGATAATATTTCCGTGATAAAAAAGGGTCAATCAAAAACAGGGTATATCTCAGGTGCCAAAGGCTGGAAAACCAAGTTAGAGTACTGGTCACTAGATAGCTGTGAGGCAGAACCAGAACAGAAGCAGGGCCACACCAATTTCATGTACACGTATTCCAATAAACATGAATATAAAGCAGCTGGTATTGCACCTGTGTTGCTGAAATTATCCATACACACTAGTCCTAAAGGACAAGATTGTGGATTAAATACCAAATACACTCACATTCCTGTTGCCTTGAATAGAATATATAAAAAAATATACAGTTAAGGTACAAAAAAAGTATGTTAGTCCTATACAATATGAGGTATTTGAATATGTATGTATACCAGATGGTCAAAAGAACTAATGGTATGGCATAATCAGCCGGCCAAGAGGCCCAAAGATAGATGTAACCAGATATCCCCCTTGTAACTAATTGCAATAGGCATAAATCTAAAGCCACTAGGTCTACACCAGTATTGCTAAAATGTTCAAATAAGCACTTGTCCTGGAACCCAAAACTGTGAATTATATACCAAAGGCAGTCAGATTCTTATTCTTGGCCAATATAAATTTGACAAATTGGCCCCATAAAAATATGTCAATCCAATGCAATTGGGGTATTTCTGTATATATGCCAAATGACCAAAAATAGTAACAGTGCAGCAAGAACAACCAGAAAGACTGGCCCTAGATATAAATACACAGAGATAATGTTTATGGTATGACACTTGTTCCAGTAAACATAAGTATAAAACAACAGGTACTATCCAAGTGTTGCTAAAATTCTCAGGTATTTACTGATCTACAAAATCAAGATAATTTGTTGTGTACCAAAAGCACTCCGGTTCTTGTTGCTTCCCAATATAAGTATAATAATCAAAACACCTAAAGGAAATTTTTTGATCTTATAAGATTCAAAATATTTGCTATATATATATCTCAGATTGTCAAAAAACGATAAGGTGGCAAGACCAACCAAAAAGGCTGGCCAAAGATATATGTGTACAAATAAGACACTGATTCTTATTAGCAAAAATGTCCAGTGCCTCAATATATCAGTGAGAATCTAAAAATTCCCTAATTATACCAACCTAGTCAAGCAGGCTGTATCAAAAGTTGTACAAACCTTTCTAGAATTGAAGATGTAATTTAAACATATAAATGTGTTCATGCCACGTATTAATAAAATAAATGACAGGTATCTCACTCAGTTTACTATAATATAGTTGTGGTCAGAGGCCCCAATGAACTGACCTATTATGCATCAGTATTTAACCTGTCCAAAAGGATTAGGTCCCAATTGTAGTATTAGGAAGTACAGTATCCTTAGAGTAATGTATCTTTAATGCCTAAACCTGAACAAACCATAAACATTGAGCAGTATGCTACAGCAAATGTATTCAGAATATGAATATACATAATATAGACCATAAACATTGATCAGTATACTCCTGGAATTGTATTCTAAATATGAGATATACACAGCATATTGGTTTCACAGTGACCCCTTAATAATTCACCAATCACAGATGAAACGATATATTATATAGCTGTACAAAAGTGCTATGAGAAAAATGACACAGAGTTATTTTCATAGCAAGACCGTGTTCTTATAATATAATCAAGATAGTTTTGTATCTCCGTGTAGTAAACCAGCACCAAAATATCCAGAGCCTAATGCAAACACAGTACCTGAAGCAACAGAAATTCAAAGTAAGATAAGCTGGAAAGTCACTGAAAATGAGTTGACATATTCTTCAAAAAAGAGTTCTTTGATGTCTTAAAGTGTCTTAAACTGTCCTTCAAACCCACAAACAATTCCAAAGTGTAGTTTATTGCATAAAACAGAGAGTCCCACAAAGAAACTGTTACCTGGTGTATTTATAGAACCAAGAATGGTTGCTCGTAGATATCCAAAACAAAAGTGGAAATATCTGGGTAATTCCAAGTATGTAAATGGCTGTAGAGTGAAGTAAACCAGAGAAAATGGCCGCCCGGCATCTATATATCCTTTAGCGATTACTATTGTAACACCAATAGTCCAAATTAAACAGTTTCAGTCAAAATATCGCAAGGTAAGGCACGATTTAAAGAACACAAACCTTTAGTAACCAGTCCACCCACAAACGACCTGTAGTGTTGTTCTTAAGGATCGCAAAATGCTAATACACCATTACCACGCCAATGTCACATAAAAAACAGCAAATAAATCCAATTACGAATCTTGTGGTAGGTTGTTATGTCCTAAAAATCAAAAAAATATAGACACAATGATGATATCTCACTACCAGTCCATTCCAATGGTTGGTGATTGGAAGTAAATGGGGAAGAAATCCTCCTACCAAACAGAAGTGAAAAGCTGCAGCCCAACAGCAAGGTCCAGACCCAAAAATGAAGAACTCAACGCCCCGCCAGTACGGAATGCCCAGCCAAACCACAAATCGATAAAACACAAGAGGCCAGCATGTGCAGCAAATAAATCTTTTATTGAAAAATAACTATAAATAAGGCATGAAATGCCACAAAACACTAGTAATCCGTTCAAACCGGTTTCGGCTATTCAGCCTTCCTCAGTGAAAAAAAGCATTTGTCATGCAGAAAATCTCATGAATATTTATACATACCACCAACCAATGGAGAAATGGTATAGTCCAACACTTAGGCTGGTTATACAGTACCATTGTATATAGGTATATAACCATAGGAATCATCATCAGAAGACTATAAACATTTAACAAACAATATAAAACAATATTGAGAATGGCATGTGTTATAAA
The DNA here is from genome assembly GCF_019279795.1 of Protopterus annectens. NCBI lineage: Eukaryota > Metazoa > Chordata > Ceratodontiformes > Protopteridae > Protopterus > Protopterus annectens. The sequence continues at coordinate 572,238,791 of NC_056737.1, forward strand.
TAATATACAGAGACCATAAACCACAAAGATAATAATATATAAATTATATACATAAACAGTGATAAACAAAAATGTCTATAGACTTCCAATAAAATACTATACTGGGGACATGCTGTAAAAAAACATGAAATCCCATCGACGTGAAAATGAGTATAATATGATACTTTTAACAAAAGATCCATAAAAGTCGGAATATAGTACATAATAGTCCTCTACACAATAGAAGAATATTGTCAACAGTGTATTGCATATTAGGACATGCTGTGGGTAAGTTATAAAGTATCCAGTGTCATGAATAGTGAGATTACAGTAACTTATGTAGATACCCTAGTATGTTTATGGTACCCCATATCAATATTCATAATATGTATCTACTATAAATGATAGTGTTCGACGTGGGATTAATAAACTCAATAGAACCCCCAAAACTAGAAAGTGGGCTGGTATATAGAGCCCTTTGGTAACAAATTTTTTATAAACTCTAAATGAGAAAGAGTTCTGTAATATATAGCTAGACAATGTAGCCTATAATAAATTAGGAATATACAACGTCATATCTTTGATTGGATTCATGGTTAATAAACCAATATGATCCATATCATACCTGGGAAAGTGTCAGTGAAATAATTGCAAATTCTTCCCAATCGTACCACATCTGTGAGATGGTTGCAACATTTACAGTGAATCGCAATTATAAATGGACGTTAAGGCCAGGGGGAAAAAGAGCCCCAAGGTGAATGATCCAATATTTTTCTTTGTGGTTCAATATGCTATGCCACCCCTGTTGGTTACTCTTGTCTCCAGATAGTGTCCCGGACTGTGGCATACACGAGATTCATGACAAACTTCACACACACATTATGTCACTGTTGAATATCACAGTTACTACAGGATGTGTACCCATGGAATGGCGTACAGCTACGGTGTATGCGCTACACAGTGCTGGTGCCACAAGGGACCCTGGACATTATCACAATATATGCCTAACTATCCTGGTCTGCTATGCCATGGAGTCTATCATCATGGAACACATACACATACACATTGTGAACCTACAGACACTGGATCCTACACAATTTGGTGTTGTTGTGGGCATATCTTGCCTCTTTCAGATGTTTGATGTCTTTAAACAGTTAACAGGTCCATAGACGTACATCGGGTTGTCCACACAGCCTACCTGGAGCTCGCACACCACTTCTACACAATACCCCGCTTGGCCTTTACACATTAGATCACCGGATTCAAAATCTACACATATGTCACAATCTGGATTGCTAACGGATCATGGATAGCACACACATGGTCAGTATTGCAGGTGCCATGTCTGACTTTACACCAGTTACACGTGGCATCCCACAGGGCTCAGTCCTGGGACCTCTCTTGTTCTGTATATATTTCTGATACATACTGGCTAACACAGGGGGAATATGGATGACCATGTTTGCAGATGGCTGCAAACTGTGTGCCATATTCGACTCCACAGCTGGCACAGGCATCCTCAGGAAGGGTCTCAGAGAGATGGTTGACTGGTGCCAGAGCCATGGCCTACAGCTACCTTACTTTAGATGCATAGTCATCACCTTTGCTAGTAACATCGTGCACACACATTAACACATAGGTGATGATACATCACGTACAGTGTGTGTGGTTTGTGATTTGTGGACATGAATACTTAATATTCTTGCCTTTGACATTAACGTTGCCAATGTTGTTTGACACACCTTCTATTTAGGCAACCTTATCCCATACAGTTTTACATCCAGATCAGGTGGGGTCATTGTGACCCTGTAGTTATCTGGCACATGCTTGGATACAATTGCCCATTTCAGTTCTACCTTACCCAACACCTGCAGCAACTGGAATGTACACTGATTTACATATCAAGTGGATCTAGGGACTCACACAGATGGTATGCACAGTTTGGCTATGGTGACCCCAGCTCTCCTTAGTTGCTTACTGCCTACTTGGATGCAGTCTGTGCCTTTTCTTTGATGCCATGTCCATCACAGCATTGATGGACAGGCTCCACGTGAGGATATCAAAGTCCCTTACAGCTACATGCTCCAGGGACAGGTACATGAGCAATGATGTTAATAGTACATGCTAGAGGGGCATATTACCATCACAGAGGCTCCACTCAGTCGGGAATGGGATCACAGTACCACATATGCACAGACCCACGCTGAACACCTACAGGTGACATCTTCACAGGTGATCGTATGTTTAGCCCTGGGATATGTTATGGGTCCTTGCTAGACAGAGGCAGAATGACATGAACATATGTGAGATATCTTGTGTGACCTACTATTGACAGGCACAGTCTACTGATCTAGTGTGATTGCAGACTACAAACACACTGTGGCTAGGCTTCTACATACCCTAGGGAAGATAGCCTAATGTCAACCTCTTAACCTATTCTAATGTTCAGGATGCACATTGTTCGGTGATGGTACCGATTGCAGGTTTTGTTTCTTCTTTGCTTTACCACTTCCTATGAACAACCTAGGTTTCTGCATTACATATTTGATTGTGACAGTATTTCACTATTTTATATTGTGTCTGTTGTCATATCACTGTGTGCACATGGTGGATTGGTGAATAGTGCGAGGTTCCTGGGTTGACACTTGCAACTGTGGGATATGTGTGGCCCACTTCTGTACTCAAACTTTATCTAAGTGTGTGAGCATGCCCAGTTGAAACTTTCAGTGTTTTGTTGCCTGACATCTGTCTCATAGTTTCAAGTGTGTGAGCATGCCCAGTGTGACCTTGCAGTATGTTGCTGTCTGAGGTCCACTACGTTTGTTGATGTGTGTGAACATTACCAATATTAACATTTGTACAATATGTGTGTTGAATATCAGGTTCTATTATTACTGCAGGCCTCACCTTTGTGTCTTGACTCGACAGGGATTATGCTATGCATGCAAGGTTTCCATTAGATACTTAGCATTGACTTATCAACATTTTTTCATGCAAACTGACCACTGACATACTGTTATGGTTTAGTGGTTCTGTTCTCTGACTGTAGTGTACTGTATCCTGGGTTCGAGGACTGTCACTGCTTCATATTTTCATACATGGCAGAACAGACTGCTTCAAGAATAGTGAAGCAAATATGAACTTGTTAACCTGCTTTTGATGAACCATACCCACATTTGACCAGACTTGCACAACATTGCTCAACATTGGCCAAAATTGCTAGACAGTGCACAATATTGCTGAACATTGCCTGTTGTTGTGCTACTTAGTGTGTGCAATTTTGTTCACATATACTAAATAGTGGTGAGAGCTGTTTAGCAGTGCTTTATATTGCTAAACACATAGCAATCATGCCTCAGGTGGTGCTGCAGGGCTGCCTATGTCGGATGCACATTTTACACTCCCTATACATGTTTGTTAACAGGTAGTGTCAAGTTAGGCATTGCTTTTACTATATGTGCGAGTCGGAGAGTGGTATCATTTCAAGGGTTCCTACTGAGCCAGTGTACATGCTATGCGTTGCCTCTTTGCCAAGGCCAACGCATACTGGGCACACCTCCTTCTGCCTACTGGGGCAGGCTCAGGTTGTTCCTCCAAGTCACGCTCTGCCTGTGATGGCCTTGGCAATGGTGGGGGGCTGTTGTGCCCGGCCCTATGCTGGTCCTGCTGCAGCTGTTTTCGCAGGATCATATTGTGTAGCATAGCACATACCATGACTATCTGGGTATATGTAGTTGGTGAGTACTGCAAGGCTCCACCAGATGTGTCCAGGCATCAGAACCGTGACTTAAGCACCCCAAACACACGCTCGATTACATTTCGTGTTTGTGCGTGTGCCTCATTATGGTGTTCCTGTTCAGGTGTGTGTGCATTTCTGATGGGTGTCATCAGCCATGGCTCAAGTGCATATCCAGCATCCCCCACTAGGTGACCATGAGGGATGCCCCCATTGGCAAATGTCTGGTATAGCTATGTCAGATGCCAGATATGGGGGTCATGGTAGCTTCCAGGGCAGCCAGCACACACATTCATTATTATGCCCTGGGCATCACACATGACCTGGCAGTTGATGGAGGGGTAACCCTTGTGGTTATAGTAGACCCTACCCTGCTTCCCGGCTGGTGCTTTGATGCGAATGTGCATGCAGTCTATTGCACCCACTACCTCAGGGTATTCCGCTATTTGCTGGAAGAGACGCATATTGCTGGCGAATACCTCATGGGAATTGGGGAAATATACATGATCACCGATATGTGCTGCCATGGCATTCAGGAACTGGTGCAGTACCCTAGATGCTGATGCCTATGAAATCCCCATCATATCGCCAGTTGGTCTCGGGAAGGTACCTGTTGCTAATATTCTTAGGCCAACACGTACCTTGGTTTCCACTGGGATGGGTTCCCCTCTGTTGGTTCTGTGTGTGAGGCGTGGCCTGCACAGCTCAACAATTTGTTGCAGGAGCTCTATGTCTACTCTATAGTGCTCCACTATCTCCAGCTCATGTAGCCCCTGGTAGGTTACTCTGGGTCTGTACACTCTTCTCCGTCTCCTCACTGTGGGTTGCTCAGCAGCATTTGCATTGTCACCACACTCAGCATGTTGCATATGTCGCCTTATGACAGCAATGGCAGCCCCTAACATTTCTTTGTCTCAGTAAAGCTTTTTCAGTTTTCACTTCTATTAGCTTACTGCAGTGTTGCAGTGTGTCTGAGAAAAACATACGGGAATGTTTTTTGCTGAGTTTTAAGTGCTGAGCTGGGCTGGGCTAGTGTAATGCCTGTGTAATTGGCTGACTCTGATTGTTTTCACCTGCTAGCTCTACTAGTACTCCCTGGTTAACTTCCTACTATTTGTTGTGCTTCCTTTTCCCTTTCTGTTTCCTCAGGGGGCAGCGCCATGCAAACAAGCACAAATACGCGCACACCAGCTCACATGTGCGCATACATGCTTACACGGACTAAAACTTGCTTATTCCTATTAAAACGCACGCACACCGGCGCAAACACGCTTACAACTGTTTACACAGCCTTACATATGCTTACTCAAGCCTGCACATGAGCACACACGCTTACATGCGCGTACACTGTCTTACTCGGGTTTAATGGTGCACACACGCGCGCATGCACGCTCAGCAAGAAACTTTGGTGTTATCCACGGCATACACCTTCAATTGCTTGACTTTACCTGGCCTACCTGTTGACACACCTCTTTCACTGTTATGTAAATGTAAGCTGACACATGTCACTCTGCTCCAATGAGCTTCACTCCTTTCATACATACCGCCCTCGTGATGTCACCTATCTTCTACTCTGTTACTCCCCTTATCCTACTCCTACACCCCACTGACTGTTCTCATTTGCTATGTAAACTTGCGATTCACTATCATAACTCTCATTTGCATAGGATTGCCTACTAATGCTTAGTTACATCTCTTAGACTGAGCTTCCCCCCTTAGCAACCTCTACTCGGTGGCCATGTTGTCTTCAGTCTGCCATTCCCTTGCATTGTAAATTCATTTTAGTTATAAAATCCACATTTGTGGATCTTAATTATTAATTTTCTCCTTTTTAGGGCACAGCGCATTTGCACGGTGCTGCGCTATGGTTAAACCCCGGAGATCGGGATAAAAAAAAGTTTTTTTATTTTTAATTTGCATCAATTCCCCTTGCCAATGGCCATATTTTTGGCCATTGGCATGCTTCTTCCTGTGAATGCATGCTTTTTTTCCAGCTCACACGGCTCCGTTTTGCTATTTGCAGAACTGTACTCAGTTATCAACTGAGTACATTTCTGCAAATAACACTACTCCTACTCGGACAGGTTCGGGTTTCCTGGATTGCAAATTTACCTCATTTGTATGGCTTTCACCTACAATTGAGGTAATTTGCATATCCCAGCCCTGTTTGTGTAGGACTAGTTTAGAGAGCTCAGTTGCATGCCCCTGCCGGCTGTTCCTGGATCGCTCGACAGACATGTTGGCTTGCTGGAGTCTTACTCTAGTCTTAGACTCCGTGCAAGCCTTCGTGAATCCGGCCCAATGGCACAGACTAAAGGGAAAGAGAAAATCAGATGCATGAAAAGAAGAGAGAAAAGGTAAAATGTTACACAGGCAAATATTTTCTGAAAGGAAAGAAAGGGGAGGTTACCCTTATTTAGGAAAAGATTTAAACACAAGAAGAAGAAGGATGGATATTATATTTAGCTGGCAAAGGACATATAAAATACAAACAAGAATTTATTATTGAGTTGACAGAAAATTTTGCAGAGGAAATGTATGAAAAATTATGGGGAAGAAGAATGGAAAGTGAAACAAATATTTTTTAGAAAATTATATAACAGTAAAAGAAATGGAGAAGGTAATAAAAGAAATTAAGAATAAATCATTGCCAGGATTAGATTGTATACATTATAAGTATTATAAGGAAATGAATAAAGATGAAAGAGTATTTAAAAAATATTAAATGAATGGATGAAGGAATGTAAAATGGAAGACAATGTAGTGGAGTAATAAAATTTATATGGCAAATGAAAGAAACAATATATAAAATTGGAGGCCCATAACACCAAGGAATACAAACTATAAAATATTCAAATAATACTAAAAAAAGGATGGAGAAAGTATTTGATGAGATAGTATGAAAAGGGAGTTATGTAATAAAAGGAAGAGAGTTTAATTATAGTGATAGTAGTAGCATTGATGATACTGAAAAAAAATGAAGTAGGAGTGATAGCATGCAACATAGCTAAAACATTTGATAAAGTGAGCCATGAAGCAATGTGGCAGACTTTAGAGGCATTTGACACAGGAGAAAAAATATTAATGTAATAAGGAAATATTATGAAAATTCATGGGTACAAGTTTTGACCACTGGATGGATGGATGGAAAGAAGTATTCATTGAGAAGTAAAATAGAGATCCATGATAAGTATGTGCTTATTTGCATTAGTAATGAATGCAGAAGTACAGACATGTATGAAATGAAGGAGGTAAAATATGAGGTGGAAGGAAGCATTGTATAATGCCATATGCGGATGATTTGGTTCTTACAAAAAAACAAAGGAGGGATATACGAGGTAGTAATAAGGATCAAAAAGCTGTTAAAAAAGGTCATCTAAAGTTAAGCAAAATGAAGTGTAAAGGATTTGGTGAGATAAAATATATTTTACAAGAAAGGAAGTAAAGATTTTGAGAGTGACATTTGGTGAATATGTGCATGTGCTAAGTCAATGAAGAAAAATACTGGAAGAAATAAAATTGCTAGCTTGGTGGGAAAAGTTTTTACTTATTTCAGAAAAACACATATATGCTGAATACTTGTATATTAAAAAAATAGCATATTTTGTAGGATTATAGATGTTTCCCACTCAAATGGAAAGAGTTATTAGATGTGTTTACCCTAATTTGGGGATCACGGCTGAACTAGTTGAGAACAGTGATAATTTATGATAAAAAAGAAGGTCGTGGTTTGAATAAAAAAAAGCCAGTAGCGCATTTAGCATCTATGCCTTTATTTTGGGGAATGAGAAAGGTACAAGACAGGCAAAAAGAAATTATAAGTAAGATGCTATATGAAAAATATAAAAATATATTGGAAGAAGAACATGGAAAATAAAAGAAAAAAAGACAAGATAGAAGGAGATGAAACAAAAAAATTAAATTATAGGTTCATAGGTAGGTACTAGGCTATCTGCACGAAGGCATTTATAAGCCTAGCCAGAATGTGTTACTTTCGCCGCCCCCTTAGATTAGTTCCCTGCGCCTCTATCCAGCAGAGCCACTGAAGTGATCCCCGGGGTAAACTTTCTGTTTCCCATCCACTCGTCAAGGTTTCTCTTGAAGAGTGTTAGCGAGGAGCTCTGCCTAATGTAGATTGGAATCTTGTTTCAAAGCATGGGAAGTCTCTGGGACAGGAATCTATCCCTCCAGCACGTCATATTTATTGTTGTGGTGAGGTTTAGATCCCTAGAGCGTGTGGCTCAAGGGGATAAGGTTTTCTTTAGGTAGAGCATGTCCATCAATTCTGGGTTGGACATGGCCTTGTATGTCAGGAGGAGATCACCTCTGAGTAGGTGGTATGCAACTGAGTAAAGCTGGAGTTTCTTCACTCAAGCTGCATAGGGCATCTGTTTGAGGCCAGTGATCCTCTTGATGAGGTACTTCTGTGGTCTTTCCAGCTGTTGCAGGTGTCTTGTAAGGTACATCCCAAATGGGGCATTGTACTCTATGATGGGTCTGATGAGTGATGAGTAGAGGGGCACAATGACCTCTTTTGATCTGGATGCGAACCCTTTTGTGATTAGGTGGGCCACATAGAAGGATTTTCTAACCACTTTGGCAATGTGATTATCAAAGGAGAGATTACTATCTACTTGGGTCCTCAGATCCCTTATTATGTCTTCCATATTTAGGGGACTACCACCTATGTGGTAGTTTGTGGATACTTTGTTTTTTCCAAAGGGGATGACTATGCACTTTTTGGCATTTAACTTGAGGCCATGATTTTGACACCAGGTATCCGTCTCAGTGAGACCCTTTTGGAGGATGTCTGTGTCAGCCAGAGAGTAAATTATAAACCCTAGTTTGCAGTCGTCTACGAACTTGGTCAGCCATAGTCCTCCTATGCTTGCCTGTACCTCTGAGAAGTATATGCTGAACAGGAGGGGTTTTAGGACTGAGCCCTGGGGAGCGCCACTTGTAACCGGTTTAGAGTCGGACCTAGCTCCCGCAACTCTCCCCATGTGGGTTCTGTCCGTGAGCCAGTTGACAACCCATCTTGTGATGTAGGGGTTTATGTTCAGACTGGTGAGCTTGTCTATAATACCAGAATGGGGAATGGTGTCGAAAATCTTTGCGAGGTCTAGGTAGGCTGTGTGTATCACCTTTCCCTCATCTATAGCCTTGGTAACTGTCTCAAAGAAGTCCACCAGGTTTGGGAGGCATGATCTGCCCTTAACAAAGCTGAACTGGGTAAGGTCCAGTGTTGGAAGGTTCCCAATGTCTCTGTTAATGAGTTCCATGATGATGCGCTCCATAGCCTTGCAGACCAACCTAGTCAGGCTTATAGGGTGATAGTTCCCGGGGACTGTTGTGGCTCCACCTTTGTTGCTGTGCACCACTCTATGGGTACATAGCCTATGGAGAGGCTGAGTTTGAACAGTGTGTTTAGGTGAGGGGTTAGTTCATCTTTGAGCTTGTGTAGGACACAGCCGGGGACACTGCCCGGTCCCATTGATGCTGTGTTTTTGGCTTTGGAAAGGATTGTTTTAACCTAAGTGTCTGTGATTTCAGGGGCTCTACGTACTTCTGGTATGGTTATGGGCCCTTTTGGGGGTGAGAGCGGGTGAATTTTGCACTGAACCTGTCTGCCAGGATGTTGGCAATATCAGTCAGTTCAGTGTATTTTGTGCCATTCTGCACTAACTCCGATCAGATCTGAGCATTGCCACTTAGAATCTTGACATAGCTACAGAATGCCTTGTGGTTATCTTTGGAGTCCTTGGCAATTTTCCTTTCGAAGCTCGCCTTGGAAGATTTTATGAGGAATTGTAGTTTCTTGCTGATACTGATCAGGGATGTCTTCCCTTCTTTGGATTTTACTCATTTCTGTACTAGTTTCCTCCTTCTGTTGTATAGCTTGTTTATAGCAGGGGTCCACCAGACTGGTTTCCTTTTCTTGGAGGAGTGAGGCTTGGTTTTGCTTGGGATAGCACAATCCATGCATTCTTGTATGTGCCCATAGAATGCATTAGTAAAGGATTTTGCAGCTTGGACAGCATTATCCTTTAGCATGGGGGCTTTGAAACTTTCCACCTCATCTTAAGTAATGTGAAGTTTGCTTTTGAAAAGTTTTTCATGGTGGTTTCTTTGTCCTGGGGTGGGGGCAGAATGCAGATATCCAAAGTGATTTGTTAATGGTCACATCTAACCAGCGAGAGGTTGACCTCTGTTGTGGAACACCAGTCACCCATGCTGGTGATGACCAGGTCCACTATGTTGTCACCTCTGGTGGGAGTGTTGACCATTTGATCCAGGGCATTTGAGTTTATAAAGTCTAGGAAATGTTGGGCAAGGGAGTTAGTACTTGAGTAGTTCTCCCAGTTAATGTCTGGGTAATTGAAATCACCCAATATTAGGGTGTTTGGTAGACCTTTATGTTTCCCAGTGTTTCCAGAAACGTGAAATGGGGGTCCTGGGACATGGTGGGTGATCTTTAGCAATCTACAATTTGAATTGCAGTTTTGCCTGTTGTTAGTTGCACGTGGATGATCTCTGAAGCATCGTGCTGTGCTACTAACCTGGAGGTGTGGGTATCCTTGATGAATATGGATACACCCCTGCCTTTTGTATTTTGGTCCGGGTTCTGTGGCCGAAATGTATGAGTTGTAGCCTGGTAGTGCTGGGGTGCTCTCTGGAGCCTGAAGCCAGGTTTCTGTTACTGCACATATATCTACTTTCTCCATATTGAGGAGTGCCTCCAGTGCGTGCATTTTGAGGTTTAGACTTCTGGCATTGAGTAGCATTACCCTCAGATTTTTATGGAAGGTAAAAGTGAGGTTGACGGGAAAAGAAAAGAATAGTATGATACGATTTTAGAAAAAAATGATCTACCCAATTATAGGAATTAAAAGAATATGAAAACAAGTCAATAAAAGTCTGAAGAAAAAGGTTTGAAAATGTTTGTGAAGCAGAGGATTTTTGTGGAGAATTTTATTATACAGGGAAATGTTATTATAAAGGGAATATGAAATATAAGGTGAAAGAAGAAAGAAAATGTGTTGACTGTACTGAAGAAGAAATAATAAAGTATTGTTTTTGCAATACAAAACACTGAAGAATTTTGGGAAAGGTTTAAAAATGAATATAGATGGGAATGGTTTAAATGCATTCATATGAATATACTATATGGGAGGTATCATCATGTAAAGAAATACGATATTGATAAATGGTATAAAGTTCTGTTTGTGACAATCTGGGTGCTGTGGAAAAATATGTGAGAATGTGTTTTATAACAAGAAAATGGAAGAGAATGATGTATTAGCTTAAAGAAGATGTTGTGGAAGAAAGGGTGGGGAGACAGAGGGTAAATATAAAAGAAAAAAATGAAAAATAGAACCGTCTAGTTAAAATTATTTACAAGTTATCAATAAAAAAGATGTTAAACATAAATACAAGAAATAACTGTCCCCCGGATTCACGAAACCTCCATGTAAGACTTAATATGTCTTACTCTGAGGCTGCAGTTGAACGGTATGACTTCAGCGTGCCATGAATATTCATGAGGACATGCTGACTCAACTGTAATTCTTACACGGACTGAGTAGGAAAGCAGGGGAGGTGTCCGACTGCCGAGCAGTCTAAATGTCCATGCCCCTGCAAGGTTTTAAAAAGCATAATGTCAACACACAACAGCGAGTTCGCTCAAATGTACTTGCACCCAACACCACACTCCCTGACACTGTAAACCTCCATCACACTTATATAAAGTAAATAATTTTTTTTTTTTTAAATCCACGATATAGCTGCCCGTATTTGTGCGTGTGTGCGCAGGTGTGCCCATTGCTTAGCTGTAGTTAGCAATTCCGGCATGGAAGAGCATAAGATAGAATGTTTATGCAAATCACACCAAAGTATAATGGTAGAGCGTATGCACAAAGAGGAGGCATGCACGGTTCGAGTCCCACCACTCCCCTTTGTATTTATGTTGTAAATCAGTATATGAAATAATACCAGACATATATGATTAAAATATTAGTAAAAGTAGTGAAATGGCCAATGTATCAGTGAACAAAATATATATTCTTAAAGGATCCAGATATATAATAGCCTGCCGTTAAGCAGCGCTTTACCCAGCTAAACAGAGGTGCCCAAAGTTTAAAAGCACTTTACCCAGCGCAATACAGGTATCCATAGCTTAATAGCGCTTTACCCAGTGCAATAGAGTTGGCCAAAGTTTAAATGCACTTTACCCAATGCAATGTGTTTGCGCGGAGGGCAGCAGCGAGCAAAGTAGAGCTAAGTTGCTTAAACACAGCCACACCCCCTAGTCTGTCTAGACAGTGTTAAACTAAAAGAATGACAAGGTTCGAACCCAGGACATCATAATCAAAGTATAGAACCACTAAGCCATGACAGCTTAGAAGAAACAGCTACTATTAGCATACATATACTTAGAAATGGTAGATTAACCATTACTAAGCATGCTTGCAGTCAGCCTAGAATTCTCAAAAATGGTCAATCACAAAAAAGTGCGTGAAATGTGGCATATTTAAGCCCCATAGGCAGGAATACTCACCATAACTAATTGTAGCTCACATTTGCAGTCAGAATGGCAGGTGCAGGAGAGGGTTCACGCTTCCGAGCGCAGCTTTGGGGCATCGAGGAGTTGAAATACATGGTTTGGCTCCTTGTCCACCGTCATGAGTCCAGACTCCTGCAGGGCCATTTCCAAGGGACGGAGTACAAGGCTGAGGCTTGGAACCGGTTAGCTCATGACCTCACAAGTGCCACAGGTGTTCCTAGCACCGGTGAGCATGTCCGTCATCGCCATGCAGACCTGAAGAGATGGAAGGAGGACCGCCTGAACCAATGGATACAGGAGGCCCGTGGGATGCAGGATGCCCCACGACTAAGTAGCCATAGAATGCAGTATGTAAGAATTGCTAATTGATTCTGTATAACGGATAGGTATGTCTCAATATCCCTTCATTTACTTCACAGCTGCAGGTGACTGTGTTGCAAATCAGCAAGCCTATGCTGATAGGCTGCAAAGGCTGTGCCACCAGGCAGGTTAGTGAAAATTCTGCATGTTTTGTTATATAAAATAGGGGAGAGAGCATGAAATAAAGTGTTGTAGTACAATAATACAGCCATAAAATGGCCTGAATAAGTCCTCTGCATGTACTGTCATACGAAATAGTCATAGTGCCAGGAAAAGAGCGTAGTAACCCATTAAGAAAGGTAACATATGTCTGGAATAAAATCTCTGCAGGTACTGTCATATAATATATGTGAGTGAGCCTGCAAAAGTGTGCTCTAACCCATTAATAATAGGTTCATAGGTTCATAGGTTCATACTAGGCTATCTGCCCTAGGGCATTTATAAGCCTAGCCAGAGTGTGTGTGGCTTTCACCACCCCTTAGGATGAGAATACTATACCCATTAGTTTGCTGTGCCTCTGTCCAGCAGTGACACAGAGATGATTCCCGGGGTAAACCTACAATCTCCCATCCACTCGTCAAGATTTCTCTTGAACAGAGTCAGTGAGGAGCTCTGCCTCACATGGACTGGGATTCTGTTCCATAGTGTAGGGAGTCTCTGGGTGATGAATCTGTCCCTCCAGCACATCCTATTTATATCCGTGTTGAGGTTTAAGTCTCTTGCTCTCGTGGCTCTGGTGGATTTGGATTTTTTGAGGTGGAGCATGTCCATTAATTCGGGTTGGACATGGCCTTGTATGTCAGGCACAGATCACCTCTGAGCAGACGGTATGCGACTGAATAGAGCTAGAGTTTCTTCAGTCGGGCATCATATGACATATGTTTGAGCCCCTTTATCCTTTTGGTGAGGAACTTTTGGGGTCTTTCCAACTGCTGCAGGTGTCGGGTAAGGTACATTCCGAATGGGGCGTTGTACTCAATCATTGGTCTGATAAGTGAAGAGTACAGGGGTACAATGACCTCTCCTGATCTGGATGTGAATCCCTTCATGATCAGGTGGGCAATGTAGAAGGTCTTCCTAACCACTTTGGCAATGTGAGTGTCAAAAGAGATGTTACTGTCAACTTGGGTCCCCAGGTCCCTGATAACTTCTTCTGTGTTTAATGGATTACCACCTATGTGGTAATTAGGGGTTACCTTGTTTTTCCCAAAGGGTATGACTATACATTTTTTGGCATTTAGCTTAAGGCCATGGCTCTGGCACCAGTTATCCATTTCTATGAGACCTCTCTGGAGGATGTCTGTGTCTGATGGAGTGTCAATTATGGTGCCTAGTTTTCAGTCATCTGCAAATTTTGTCAGCCACAATCCCCCTATGTTTGCCTGCACTTCAGAAAAATAAATGCCGAACAAGAGGGGGCCCAGGACTGAGCCCTGTGGGACACCGCCATGACCGGCTTAGAGTCTGACATGGCACCAGCAACTCTAACCCTGTGTGTTCTGTCCTTGAGCCAGTTTGCAACCCATCTTGTGACATATGGGTTTACATCTAAGCTGGTGAGCTTTTCTATGATGCCCGAGGGGTATTGTGTCAAACGCTTATGCTAGGTCAAGGTAGGCTGTGTGAACTGCCTTACCCTCATCAATGGCCTTAGTGACTGTTTCAAAAAAGTCGACCAAGTTCAAGAGGCAGGATCTGCCCTTGACAAAGCCAAATTGGGTAGGATTCAGTGTCTGTAGGTCCCCAATGTCTTTATTTATGAGTTCCATTATGATCCTCTCCATAGCTTTGCAGACAAGGCTCGTCAAGCTTATGGGGCAGTAATTTCCAGGGTCCGTAGAAGCACCGCCTTTGTGGAGTGGGACCACAGTTGCCGTACGCCATTCTTTGGGTACGTATCCTGTAGTAAGGCTAAGATTAAACAGCAGCCTTATGTGTGGGTTTAGTTCCTCATTGAGTTCATGTAGCACACAGCCAGGGACACCGTCCGGTCCCATTAATGCTGTGTTTTTTGCTTTAGAGAGACCTGGGCATCTGAGATGTTTGGGAGGCTAGACTCTGGTGGGATAGATATTTCTCCTTTTGCGGGGGAGGGAGGGGAGAAATTTGCACTGAACCTGTCTGCCAGTATGTTGGCAATGTCTGTGGGTTCAGTGAGTTTTTTATCATTTTGGACTAATTCTGAGCATATCTGGGAGTTTCCACCCAGGTTTCTAACATAGCTAAAGAAGGCCTTATGATTGTCTTTTGTGTCATTAGCGATTTTTCTCTCAAAGTTGGCCTTGGATGATTTTATGAGTGATCGTAGTTTTTTGCTAGTATTGATCAGAGATGCCTTCCCTTTTGGGGATTTTGCTCTGTCATGTAGTAGCTTTCTCCTCTTGTTGTAGAGTTTGTTTATGGCTGGGGTCCACCAGACCGGCCTGCCTTTGGTGGAAAGGGTCTTGATTTTATTAGGGATTGCTTGATCCATACATTCCTGGAGGTGCTCATAGAAGGCATTTGTAAGGGTTTCAGCAGCGTGGGTTGTGGTTTCCACTGGCTCGGCGGCCTTGAAGGATACCACTCCAGTCTTAAGAAGTGTGAAGTTTGCTTTTGAGAAGTTCTTCACTGTGGTCTTTTTGCTGGGGTGGGGCGGGATGTGGATCTCCAATGAGATTAATTTATGGTCTGATCTCACCAATGAGGGATATACTTCTGGTGTGGAGCATTTTGTCCCCATGTTTGTGATGATCAGGTCTAGTATATTTTCTCCTCTTGTGGGAATGGTGACTAGTTGTTCCATAGCATTTGAGTTTATGAACTCCAGGAACCTTTAGGCTAGGGTGTTGGGGCTTGAGTAATGTTCCCAGTCTATGTTTGGGTAGTTGAAGTCACCCAATATGATGGTATTTGGAGAGACATTCATACTCTCCAGTGTCTTCAGGAAGGCTGTGTGGGTTTCCTGAGTTTGAGAAGGTGGTCTGTAGCATGCTACAAACTGTAGGGCAGTTTTACCTATGGTTAATTGCACCTGGATGGTCTCCGATGCTTAGGCGTTGCCACTAACCTGGAGGTGTGGGTATCCTTTATGAATATGGATACTCCCCTCCATTTGTGGTTCGTCCGGATTTTGGGGCCAGGACGCATGATATGAGGTATAACCTGATAGTGCTGGGGTGCTCTCAGGAGCCTTGAACCAGGTTTCAGTCACAGCACAGACATCGATGTTCTCCACACTGAGGAGGGCTTCGAGGCGTGCATCTTGAGGTTTAGACTTCTGGCATTGAGCAGTATTACCCTTAGTTTTTCTCCATTTTTGTTTTCTAGGGCGGTAGGTTTATCATTTGAGCCTTGCCTAAAAAAGGCACTATGGGGGTGGCAAGAGCCTTTGCCAATATCCGGAAGCCCAGGGGTGACAGGTGCAAGCCGTCCCTTGCGAAGCAGCGTGGTTTGTCAAGCATGTCATCCCAGGCAGACAGACATTGGATCCCCTTAGAATGACACCAGTAATTAAGCCAATTATTAAAGCTAATCATTTTGTCTCTGATTTGTGGCATCATTCTTGGTGAGGGTAGGATACTGCTCAGGGTCAGGGTCATACCGGCCTGGGCTACATAATCTGAGAGCTCCTCTATGTCTCTTTTCATGTAGTCCAGGGAGGTACATCTCAGGTCGTTCACACCGGCATGGACAATGACTGAATCATACTTGTACTTGCTGTGGAGTGACCTGAGTGCTTGTGTTATGTGGCGGATTCTAGCGCCTGACAGGCAGCTTACTGTGATCTTTTCCTTGTTCAGTCTGGTGAGTGGGACGTCAGTGTGTCTGACTATGGAGTCACCTATAGCAAGTGTGTCTGGCATTGTGTTTGGCCTTAAGGGCTGTGACTGTTTAGCACACTTACTTTGAGAACTATGTGTTGCATGTCTTATGTCTTGAGGTGGCAGTTGCCTGGGTGTCTGCTTTGGAGGCCTCTGTAGTTTTGGTAGATTTTTGATCAGTGCCTCTGAGTATGTCTTTGTGTGTTTATGTGTTTGTTTTGCAGTTGTGATAGTTCTATGTGAAACTGGGTTTGTGGTGTGTGTGGTTTCCTTCTCCTCCTGTCTGGTCTTGCCAGTCCTGAGTTGAGAGAGCTCAGCCTCCAGTTTGGCTATATAGTTGCATCTCTCACATGTATTTGTGTTTTGTGGGGGAAGGAGTGGTGTAATATGTCTTGAATATGTCTGCCGTATGCACTGTTATAACAAATAAAAGAGTGAGCCTGTGGAAAAGTGTGTAATGTCAGTAATAAAGGTTTTAAACCCGGAGTGTGTGTGTGTCACTTAGTTTGAAATGTTGTTGTACCCTTGCATTATACAAATAGTACTGTGTTAGAAAGTGGTGGCAACCCAGAGTTCTGCAGTCCCATCTACAGTGGGTAATGGAAGTGCTAGTAGCTGTGAAGCATATATACAGTCCTCAACAGTCAGTTACTGGCTGGCATGCATAAGTAAATCTGGCACACGAGTAGCATGCTAATATGTTCCCCAGAAATGTGAGTGTGCTTCAATAAATGCAGGGTTCTGTACAAATTGAATTGAAATGTCATGTGAAAACATCCAGATATGTAGATAAAGAAATATAAATGTGACCATGAAATATGTAGCAGTAACATCTGCATCTTGGACAGTTAGTATGTCAGATATAGGTCAAGTATATAATGAACTAGCCAAACCCATTACACAACCTAATGCATGGTGGCAAGTGTAATAATACATGTAGGGAATATACACTTGCAGTCACTAGGAATGTAGTGTAGAGTAAAAGTGATTATAAGATGTTAACTGAGGTTTTTTCTACACCTTACTGTTTGTGCATAAACCATGCAATTCCACACCTCAATGGGTAAGTGTAATCTTAAATATTTGTTGGGACATATGTCCTATTGTTTTATAAATAGTTGCATTCATATTGATGCATGTGCCCTGTTCAAAGACCACGTTCATGGTGGCCTGTTGCTACCAAACATCCCTGCATGCTGTTGGAATATCCACTGTTGTTCAATATATGCATGTGTTATGCTTGCTGTTCAACTGTTGGAACCTTGGTGTGTTGGGTTAATGGGAATATTACTGCATGCTGTTACAACTAATCTGGAATGCTGTTGTTTATGTTGTAATTAAACACACCTAATCACAGAATGTATGGGAAGGCCGGTCCCAGCGGACCATCCTGTCCCTCCTCAGTTGGCGAGTGCACCTTGCACAAGCAGCTCCGGTGCCCAGCCTGGGCTATCCTCCTCCATTGGTCCTGTGCCACCTTTGGGTGGAAGCACTGCAGGGGATGGGGCTCGTCCCCCCGTGCAAGCGTGAGCTGACAAGGGCCACCTGTCACCCTTCAAAGGGTCCGGGCTGTGGTGCATAGGGAGATCCAGCATTCAGTCGCTGATCCCCTAAGCCAGCTTGAGGCAAGAGTGGCGCGTCTCTCGGGTGAGCCATCCTACTCAGCCCCCAGCACAGCCACCCTCGGGGCTGTGAAGGTGCAGTGGTGACTGCCCATGAGTGGGGATCTCATTTCTACTGTTACCATCTGTGTGCTCATGGCCTTGCAATTTCCAAACAACCTTCCCCATCAATTGTGTTCACCCACCCCATGTGTCAAATTCCACCCCTGTATGCATCTTGTTTGTCTTGTCTGTTTACCTCCCCAACCTACCTCCCCAAATATACCTACATCCCTTACCTCACATTCCACTCTTACCTGAAAAAAATAAAAAAGGGCAATCTGTTCCTACAAAAAAATTACGCCCCATACTTAGCTGCCCATTTCGCACACATGTCCACTGGACATGTAAATTGATAATTATAATTGGCAGTACAACATACTCTGTTGTCCTCACCCCTCTCTCAGGGGTGGAAGATTGCAAATTTCACACCAAATTACAAACATATGCACAGCTGTTGCTGGTAAAGAAATGGGCAGCTCTGGACCTTCCCTACACCCTTCCTGCACATCCCAGCTGATTTCCCTACTGTCTTTCCCTCTTTGTGCCCCCTTTTTCACCACTTTCCTATCTCCCCATTTTCTTTTCTTTCAAAGAAATTAGCGCGGGGGTTAGCGAGAGTAAGCACTTTTAAGCAGTAGTTAGCGGGGGTGCGCGAGTGTGAGCTTGTGTGCGCTTAGCTAGGCATTGCTAAGCATCATGCAAACCTGTGCAAACCCGCTTATAACTGCTTAAAAGTGCCTTAGTCACTCTGTATGGCAGGGCCCTTGTATTGCTCAGCAGCAAAATAAAATACACCTGCCAGTCTCGAACCCCAGACCTTGGGCTCACCAGTCTGCATGAAGTACCACTAGACCACAGCAGATATACAATAACTTGGTGCTGAAAGAAATATATCATGCATTACAATGAGTGAATGTAAAGGGAGAATAGGAATGGCATAACACAAATCATGTTCTGTGCCCCTTAACCAGCAAGTGTTGTGGAATTGCATGACATGACTGTGAAAAGAGAACCAGCCATGCTAGTAAGGAATAATGTTACAGTAGCACCTTACAAACCCCACACAGTATCAAAACAGGATAAACACTGGCATATTTGAATAGATCAGAGGCCAGACCTCCCAACTGTGACTGGTTTACAGAGATGTCCCTGATTTGCAAACAAATGTTAGCTGTGCCCCTCAGACTCCCTGTGAAATGTAGTAACAGTAGGCAGAAAGGTGGGGAATCCCACTTAATAATAAATGTCAATAAGTGAGAGGAGACAATGCTTGCACGTCAGAAAAGGTGTAGTAATACATATGCTCAGAATCCCCCAAAGTCGCAACTGCAAAATATCTGAAATATATCACAGGTGTATCCCACTGATATGTACCTTTCCCTGAGGCTGTTCAAATATATATATGAGAGTATCTGAGGCCTGGAAGAGTCAGAAACATACAGGCATATCAGCCTGTCTGCTGTTACACACTCTGTGAATATCTGTAGAATGAATTCCACAAGCATGCCCTTATGTAGGAGTACAACACAGAAATGTCAAAGGATGTAGCCATGTACTGCTAGCAACCACCTGTGACAATGCCATTGTTCAGGTGCTGAAAAGACTGGTGTGGTGCACAATCAATGAATACTAGGCTAACCTCTGTCTACCATCTGGATATGTCCACAGGTGGGAGCTACTCAGACAGATTACTAGCCTTTATAGACTTACAGGTACACAGCAACTCTGCATGTTCAGCAAGCTAAACATCACACGATAATAAATAATGCACTCTGCAGTTCTGTACCCCTATCCAAAGGTACTATATACCCGTGTAGTCAGGCACAACCAAGGGTATAGGTAGGCATACACAGTAGTGAAATATCTCCAGCTGTCCTGAGCAGACTGAGCTAATGTCAACACAAACAAACCACAAACTGTTCAGAAATGAGTAACGTACTAATGACAGTATAGCAGTTCACAAACAGTGCATGTGCCTGCTATTCATAATTGGTAGTACAACATACTTAGTTGTCCTCACCCCTCTCTCAGGGATGGAAGGTTTCAAATATCCCTCCTAATGTATTGCATATGCACAGCTGTTGCTGGTAAAGAAATGGGCAGCTATGGACCTTCTCCACTCCCATCCTGTACATCCCGAGCTGTTTCCCTACTCTCTTCCCCTTTTTGTGCACTCTTTATCACCACATTCCTATCTCCCCATTTACTTTTCTGTCAAAGAAATGAGCGCAGGGGTTAGCAGGAGTGAGCACTTGTAAACAGTAGTAAGCGGGTTTGCATCAGTTTGCACATGTGTGCGCTTAGCTTAGCATTTCTAAGATATGATAAGCTAAGCCAAGCTTAGCTTAGTATTGCTAAAGTAAAATAAGCTAAGCTAAGCTTAGCTTAGCATAGCTAAGCGTCGTGCAAACCCGCACAAACCCGCTTACAAATGTTTAAAAGTGCCTTAGTCACTCTGTATGACAGGGCCCTTGTACTGCTCAGCAGCAAAATAAAATACCCTTGTCAGTCTCAAATCCCACACCTTGGACTCACCAGTCTGCATGACATACCACTAAGCCACAGCAAATATGCAATAACTTGGTGCTGAAAAAAATATAACATGCATTACAATGAGTGAATGTAAAGGGAAAATAGGAAAGCCATAGGAATACATTGCAATAACTACTGTTGTATGCCAGTTA
>NC_056737.1:572262079-572302079 GCF_019279795.1 Protopterus annectens
TGTAAAGGTGTGATAGCTTAGTGTGAGGTTGTGTCTGTCATGGTAGTTTGTGTCCTAGGTGTGAGGCCAGAGAAAGATGTGTCAGTTATTGGGATGCAGACATAGTAGGATGGCATATGTTGTGACGTAGTTCCTTGTGTACGAGAGTGGTGTCCCGTTGTAGGCTGAAGCAATACATGTATGCTCAGTAAGTGGTACTTCTGGTGAATCCAGCTCACATATGAACTGTTGTACTACCTGAAGCTGTAGACCTAAACAGCACAGTATGGTGTATGTTCACAGTCCCTGGTAACACTGTCTTGTGTGTTTCCTGTAGTCTGCACAGATTGCATACCTCAGGCATAGGTATCTGTAAGTAGGGGCACACAGTACATGTGTGTTACAGGGTATGTGTGTGTACCTAGCAACATGTATACTCTGTTACAGCAGTATGCCAGCTATATTAACAACTGTGCACATATGATAGGTAGGGGTATGGCATCAAAGACTAGGGCGGTTTACTGGTAATACTGTAAATGTACATTACATTCATTGCATTGGATGACATATTTCTTCATGCATTTGCTTGATATATACCCCCGGGGTGAGGTTGTGCATTGTATCCCAAACAGTGTGCCGACTACTGGTGTATACTGGTTTGTTATATGGAGTGTGGCAGGCACTATCAGCCAGTTGTGGGCTGAGCACTGATATGTGGTACTGAACGTGTGTATCCTCTGATAGACAGGTAGATGCTATATATGGCAGTTAAGTGATATCTGTACTTCATAATGTTAAGTGTGCCATATGACTTAGTCACACATATCATTTAATTGTCTTCCAGGGTTATGGCTCATCAACGCAATCCATCGTATACAGCTGCAGAGGAGCAGGAAATACAGAACAGCCTGGTGCAGCACTATAACCTGCTTTTTTCCAGGGCCAGCCAGCACCAGCATGAGCATACTGCACTGTGGCAAGATCTTGTTCGCCGGGTAAATGACATAGGCATGCATAACCGGACATATAAGAAGGTACGCCATCACTGCAGTGATTTAATTAGACATGTCCGGTGGCGTGCGTCTGATATCCGTAGGCAACAGCTGGCCACAGGTGGTGGGGCGGCCATACACCCCCCCTCACAAGAGTGGAGGAGCTTCTCCTAAGCATGGTGGTTCCTGGCCTACAGCAGCAACAGCATCACACATGTGTCATCATGGAGGCCGGAGCCACCCAGCAGGATGACATGGAGCATGCAGGTAATATGCCCTAGCTGTAGACTACCGTTACCTATATTGTTAGAATATGCATATGTGAGATGTGTACTGTGTGTTTAGCAGTTGTGCTGCCTATCCTGTGCAATACTGATATTTGGAATAGTATCTGTACACCTGTGACTGTTGACTGTTGTTCCACTGTAGTTTAGCACACTCACAGTAGCAATGCCACAGTTGTGGCCACTGACAAACTGTGTCATATTCTTGTAGGGCCCTCTGGTGTGACAGCAGGGCAGACATAACATGCTGGTGAGTGTGTTAACACTTTAATATTGGTAATGAAATGTGCATGTCATAGGTGACCTACGCATAATGCATGCTGTGTATGTTTGCTGTGAGACATCAATCATCTCAGTAAAGTCAGTAGCTGCCTCAATCACATGCAATGCACAGTGCAGCAGACACAATTGTGGCAACACTGTACTGCACATTGGATATGCATAGTTGTTACAGCTGTACACAACAGAACACATTTATCATACGCAGTACACGAAAACATGCTACATTTGACATTAACACACACCCGCTGTAAGGTCACACTTCAGTATCCCACATGTCATGCACACACACATGATGTACCTCAGGGGTAGAGGCCTATCATGGGGCTGTGCAACACTCTGCAACACATAACACAGTCATGTTAGGCAATGTTCCCTATTGGGCACCTCACACACCCATGTACAAGGTGGCTGTGTAATTGTGAACGTAGCCACGGCACTGCAGTTCAGGTACAGCATGCTAGGCGGTGGTCTTGCACACATTAGTAGCTTTGAGTGACCACAAGATGCATGTTGATGATGGCACAGGGTACTACATCCCATCCAGTTACAGTGACCACAGTACTACGCATAGCAGTCATTGCTTTGCACCTCAATGTTGTGTGTGTGCAAACATATGCACCTATACACAATATGCATAGCATGTTGTGTGTGTGCTTACATATGCCAGTATACACAATATGCACAGTAGTAGCCATCCAAAGTGTCACATATATGTCCTGGAATGCTAGTGTGTGTATAGGTCACTTGACACACATTGGGTATGTGTGGTGTTTAATGTTGCAGTCATGTAGCATGCCATGCCATGTCTGGCACCGACATATCTACAATATGTCTCACACTCACCATAACCACTGTACACTGGCCATGTCGAGCATTGGGATTCCTTCACGTCAACATGCACCACTCATCCCGTGTGTGTACTTAGCATTGTTGTGCTACACCCGTGCCCACTATTATCTGCTATGGACACAGACACTGTACTCAGACATGGATATCTATGTGTCACACAGATAACACATGCAACCATGGCATGTATACTTGTGAGTGATGGTGCACAGGGCATTTCAGAGCTGATAATACCTGCACAGCAATGTTGTGTCCATGTACACATTGTGTTCCAGGGTGTAGCCAATCACTGAACAACTACACAGTTGCATCAAAGCCATGTATACTGCCATTAAATAGGGGTGTCTACACTTGCACTGCATGGTCTTGTGCAACACATATTCTGCATGCTGACACATGTGTGGTGACTGTTTACCTTGTGATACTGACACCCACCTTCACCCACTATAGAGTATGTGTTGGATTGCTGGTGTGTGTGTGTATGTGCTGTAGTGAGGAGTGTATTAGTGTTCATGTGTTCATGTGTGCATGTGTGCATGTGTGCATGTGTTCATGTTTACATGTGTGCATGTGTGCATGTGTGCATGTGTTCATGTGTGCATGTATGCATGTGTGCATGTGTTCATGTGATCATGTGATCATGTGTTCATGTGTTCATGTGTGCATGTGTGCATGTGTTCATGTGTGCATGTGTGCATGTGTTCATGTGCAGACCGTAAAGTGTGTTTCCTGTCTTCCTCTCACAGGTGCTGAGTTAGGGGTGGCCGAAAGCAGCAGGGAACCTGAAGCCACTGCCACGAATAGTGGTGATGATGAGACATGTATTTTGGCACAGGAAGGTTTGACAGGGTCTGTCGTTGGTCCGCCAATCGACAGTACACAGCGGTCAACCCCCATCTATGCGCACACTCATACTGTCAATACATCCCTCACCACCAATGGCCATAGGCGAGGGACAGCATACAGTTGGCATTGACCAGGAGAGTGTGGTACCCATGGCACTTGCATCCCCTCACAGCAGCCATAGCCTTATTCCTGGAATGGTACCACATAGTCGGAGGTCCAGGGGTTCTGGGGGAACACCACTGGTCGTATTGCGTGCCTTCACAGGTCTTATGACATCCAGTATGTTCTGGGTTGTAATGCAGGCTTAGGCACCTATGGAACAGTGCACCAGTAAGGGACTTAGGGTGCAGAGGGCACATTACACCGCTATCAATGACAGCATCCGTGACCTTGCCGGTGCCATCCGGACTTACACCGAGGTCATTAACAGACGTTGGGGGGAGACATTAAATGCCCCCCACAATATGTCTTCTATGAGCCAGGACCATGCGGGACAGTTGTGACATTGACGCGGACGCATGCCAGCAACAGCAACAGCTGGCAGTGGTCGCAGATGGCCCACAGTTCACAGCCGCTCACATAGTGGCAGTACCAGCCCCAGCAATGCTGGGGCTGGCCTGTCCATTGACCGTCCCAGTAGACCACATGCACGTGGCTCTGGCCAGTCCCAGCAGGGACATGGGTCCAGTCGTCATACCTCTGCCTCTGATGACAGTACCCAGTCAGGGTTGGTACCCGATGCTGTCCATAGCACCACTGCCAGGCACAGGTACTGTGTCCATGGCCAGAGACAGTGATCTGTACAGCCTAGCAGGTATAGTCTGTGGCTGTCCCACAAACTACCGTATATGGCAGCCACATGGTGGAGCTGTGTGCATGCAGACTCACACACATTAACCAAACAACTAGGGCTCACACATACACACACACATTACATCAACATTGGTCCATGCTGTACTGTTGTCCCTCACACACACACACACACACACACACACACACACACACACACACACACACACAGACATGTCGATTGGATGGGTCAATGTCAGGCTCTGGCAAACAACAAAACGCCCTGTGCATATGATGATACCTGTGTCAACTCCTGTCATCTGTAACATTGATGGAGGAACAGGCTAACATGGTGCTGATGCACAGGGTGACACTATAGCAGTGTAGCAATATTAGCCATTTGTCAACAGGAAAGTGTAATGACATCCTTGTAGGTATATCTGAGCAGACATTATGCATCAAAGCTCTGATTGTCAATGTAGCATTGTTTACACCACTGTTAGGTCTGAGTATGTATTGTCCACCCATGTGCCACTTGGCTGAAGTGTAATGTGTTGCCAGCATGTGTTAGTGAGTGGACAGTACGTGTGTGATGTGTGCAGTACAGATTAGCAAGTGTACATCTGTGAACATGGTGGGTGCGCACTGTCAGCATGTACGTGCATAGTGGACACATGGGACGTGTGGCATACCCTGTTGTACACATTGTTAACATCTCATAGTATCTTTCAATGGCCAGTATGCATTCTACTACAGTTATGTACTAACATGGGTAGACATTTGTGTATGACATGGGTTGACACTATGCTGTGGGTGATACCGTTAATATCTGTCAATGATTTGTGGTCTGGTAGTATACACAACCTCAACAGCATGACTATAAGCAATCATTGTATGATGTCTTGACAAATGACACACAGTCATAGGGAACTCAGTAACAGTTGGATCCTTTCGGTGCTACACTATAACACTAACCAGTGGTAATGACCACCACCCATTCCTGTGACCACACCTGTTTGGCATATAGCTCCCTTAGCTACATGCAAACACACTAGGGATGTGTCCATCCATATCTGGAAATGCATGCATTGGCCTACAATGCATTTCCTGGATGGGACACATATCCTACACAAGGGTATCATACAGATAGATACCTGTTGTCTGATACATGCTGTATAGCAGTAAGCCAACTATGGCATAGTCATCCACATGTACTATACATGCTATCCCATCAGTATCACATAGGTGGTAGCCCTCAACATGTATGTTGGATACCAATGTGTACATACAGCCTCATGTTACATCATGTGTCCCTTGGTATCCACATATCCATAGGTATTGTGGAGTTCCAAGGTGTATCACATAACACATTAGAGGCCTGAATGCACATCCACAAGGCAGTTGAACATCTATAAAGACTGTCCATTATTGGCAGTCGTTGTTGTGTATGAACATTTCTGATAAATACCCCAGGCATATACCCTCACTCACACTACTCTTAACTGTCATGGGTGTGTGTGGCACAGATGACCTTGGCCACAGATCATGACAGTGGACGGCCTTGTCACATACATACATATGTGACCTACGATCTGAGAAGCAGCGGCACAACCTGTCAATGGAAACAAATGTATTCATGTAGTATGCAGGCTTCACACCTATGTACTGATTGAGGGGACATGTACACATATATATTTGCCACGCAGATACCTGATGTGTGCAATGCACTTACTGTTGTAATCATAATATGTCATACCATAGTAAAAGCAAAACCTACACTGCATTGACCAACAGTGACACACACACAGTCAGCATTTGCAAGATTCAAACCCCTACCTAGCTATGTTATGACACTAGAGAGAGATGCATTAACACACTGCGCTATTTGCTTTATTGGGTGGCTTCCCTTCTCCATCTGTATTTGTAGGATGGAGACATCATCAGTCTTTCCAAAGAGGAATGTACCTCTTTTAGTGTGTTTTCCCACTCTCCAAAAATGGCACCCTTTTCAAAGACAATTGTACACATACACCCCGGCCCACACACAGCCAGCATTGGGAGGATTCAAACCCCTACCTAACTATGTTATGATACTAGAGAGAGATGCGTTAATATGGGGCTCTATTTGCATTAGTGGGTGGTTTTTCTTCTCCGTCTGTATTTGTAGGATGGTGACATCATCAGTCTTTCCAAAGAGGAATGTACCTCTTTTAGTGTTTTTTCCCAGTCTCCAAAAAGGGCACTCCTTTCAAAAACAATTGCACCCTTACACACACCCCCCCACAGTCAGCGTTTGGAGGATTCAAACCACGATCTAATTATGTTATGATACTAGAGAGGGATATATATATGCGTTAACACAGAATGCTATTTGCTTTACTGGGGGTTTCCTTCTCTGTCTGTATTTGTAGGATGGTGACATCATCAGTCTTTCCAAAGAGGAATGTACCTCTTTTAGTGTGTTTTCCCAGTCTCCAAAAAGGGCACTCCTTTCAAAGACCATTGCATACATACACCCCCCACACACACAGTCAGCATTTGCAAGATTCAAGCCCCTCCTTAACTATGTTATGATACTAGAGAGAGATGCATTAACACGGCGCGCTATTTACTTTACTGGGTGGTTTCCCTTCTCCGTCTGTATTTGTAGGATGGTGACATCATCAGTCTTTCGAAAGAGGAATGTACCTCTTTTAGTGTGTTTTCCCAGTCTCCAAAAAGGGAACTCCTTTCAAAGACATTTGCACACATCCACACACCCACCACACACACACTCAGTGTCTGCAGGATTCAAATCCCTAACTATGTTATGATACTAGAGAGAGCCACATAAACACGGCACACTATTTGCTTTACTGGATTGTTTCCCTTCTCCTGCTGTATTTATAGGATGGTAACATCATCAGACTGGACATGGTAATGTGTGTACACTTTGTTTTATGCCATGCCAGGAATGGTCCATGTGGGTTGTCGGTTGTCAGCAGCTTGAACAGGAACTCATAATCCTTACCTTGTGTGATCTATCTGTGGACACACTGACATTCCTTCATATGCCAACTCATATTTATGCACAGCTTGTTGGTTTTGTGGGTACTACATGTGTCTGGGATGTTGATAAAGGGCTATTCAAAGTCTATGTGAGACATGTGTAGCTGGGCTCAGTGATGTATGTCCTGGGTGGCTGCCTTGCAAACAGTCTAGCATGTTTGGGAACCATGATCCGCACATGAACATACAACAGTTAGTAGGGCTGTGTGTATATCATCTTCCAATAGCTCTGTTTATGACTTCAACCATGATGGACTCCATGGCCTTGGTGATCAGACTTCACAGGCATACTGGACTGTACTTCCCATGGTGTGTTGTGCACCAACACTTGTGTGGAGTGCCATATGTTGCTGTAACACATTCAATGGTTCCACATCCTGTGTAGGGGGGAGGCTCAGCTGACTGTTCAGGTGTAGGATTTGTTTGTTCTGTAGTTTATGCATGACACATATTGGGAATCAATGTATTCCACTTGCTGCCATGTTTTTGGCATTGGGGGTAGCTGTTCATCCATTCTACATGTGATATCTCCTGGTATGATGATATGGACTATCGTCAATGGGAGGGGGGTCTATATATATGGGCCTGTCTGTCAGGATGTCAGCATTGTCAGTCAGGTACAGTTGGCCCTGACTCAGGACATATATGGGTGTACATTGCTATATATGACATAGCTGTCGGAGGTGTCATGATTCAGTCTGGACTCCTTCTCAGCTACTCTTTACAGAACACCAACGAACCTGAGCACTAATCCCTGTTATACTCTTTTACACACTTAACACCCTATTGATCCTTTGTGATCTGGCTACAGTGTATGTCATCATAATATCCCGGCATGTCCAGGGGTCGGTTTTGTGTGTACTCTCCAGTGCAGCTGGTGAATATTGTGATGTTGACACAATGTCACATCTGCCTCATGTACACAGACAACCCTCTCCTCCCGACAAAATCAGATATATGTGTGAGATGCACCTATAGAGACATACAGGGTGCTGAACTCTCTCGACCCATGACTGGCACAGTCTATCAGGTGGTGAAGGTAACCACACACACCACATATCAGTCTCACATATCCTCTGGTGACAGCACTCAAGCCACATTATCACACATAGACATACTCGGATGCTGTGAATTAATTCTGCCTAAGCAGCAGAGACCTCCACAGCAGGCACACACACAACTGTTACCCCACTACAATACCCACATATCACATAGTTCACAATGTCAGTGTGCCACACAGTCACTGCCCTTCAGGCTAAACAACACACCTAATACACTTGTAATAGGTGACACTTATTGTCAGACACACTGACGTACCACTCACCAGCCCAAACATGGGAGTAGTCACTTTGGGCTGTCTGTAGGGTGCCAGGATCTGCCACATAACACATGCAGTCAGGTCACTCCAAAGCAAGTACAGGACTGGCACCATCATTGTCTATGCTGGTGCGTAAAACCTCAGATGTTACTCCCTGGACCACATGACATGGTACATGGAGGAACACTCTGATCATGTAGCCCAGGCCAGTATGACCCTGACCTTGTCTAGCATCTTACACCCACCACTTATGATGTCACAGTATACAGACAAACATATCACATTTAACAGTTGGCTAACAAACTGGTGTCATTCATAGGGGATATAGTGTCTGTCAGCCTGTGGTGACATGCTCAACATGCCACGTAGCTTCACTATGGACAGCTTTCACCTGTCACCCTTGGGCCTTCGAATGCTGGCTAAGGCTCTTGCTACCACCATAGTGCATTTGTTGAGCAGGGCTCAAAAGACAAACCCACCTCCATAGACATTACAGGTTAAACGACACTAAGGGTAATGCTGCTCAACACCAGATGTGTTACCCTCATATTGCGACCACTCAGGACTCTCCTCAGTATGGAGGATAGCGATATCTGTGCACTAACAGATGCCTAGTTCAGGCTCACATATGCACACCAGCACTACCAGGTTATGTTTCATACCATGCTTTCTAACCACAGGACTTGGAACGGACAACACAACTAGGGGGAGTATCCATATACATCACAGATACACACACCTCCAGGTTAGTAGCACTGCACAAAGCATCACAGACCATACATATACAACTACCATTGTGTAAAACTGCCTTTCAGTTTGTTGCATGCTACAGACCACCCTCCCATACTCAGGAACCACACTCGGCATTCCTGGGAACAGTGGAGAATATGAAGGTCTCCACAAACACCATTATATTGGGTGACTTCAAATACACAAATATTGACTGGGGATACTACTCAAGCTCCAACACCCTCACCCTACAGTTGCTACAATTTGTAAATTCATATGCTATGTCACAACCAGTCACCATAGCCACAAGGGGGAATACATATTGGACCTGATCATCACCAACATGGGGACTCTATGTTCCACACCAGCGATATACCCCTCATTGGTAAGGTCAAAACATACATATATCTCACTGGACATATATATACCCTCCACACACCCATCCTGGGTAATCTTGGGGAACTTTTCATGAGCCAACGTCTCACTTCACCAAAGCAAGGTGGTATCCTTCAGAGACCCTGAGACAGTGGCAAATACGGTTCCGACTGCTGAATCCTTTACATACACATTCTATGGACACCTAGAGGACTGCATGGATTTTGCTATCCCAAATAACAACAGGACTCACTCTTCCAATGGCAGGGGACCTGTCTGGTAGACCCCAGCCATTAATAAGCTGTACAACATCAGGAGGAAGCTACTACATGATACAGCACATTCACAGACAGGGAAAGCATCTGTGATCTGTATTAGTAGACAGCTACGATCACTCATGAACTTATCTAAGGGCTGCTTCTCACAGACAATTGCACCAGACACATAGGACTATCACAAGGTCTTCTTCAGTTATGTCAGGAACCTGGGTGGACACTCACTGATATGCTGTGAGTTACTGCATACTGACTAAATTTACCCTGAACCCACTGGCATTGCCAACATACTGGCAAACAGGTTCAGTGCAGATGTCTCCCCCCCCATCCTCCCTAGGGAGCAACTATCCATCCCAACAGTGTGTAACCTCCCTGACATCACACAGTAACAGGTGAGTGCTGCCCTCCCCAAAGCATACATCACAGCATCAATAGGACCAGATGGTGTCCCGGCATGCATCTTACATGAGCTTCACGACAGACATAACCCTCACATTACATCACTATGCAATATCGGAGTTACTACAGGATATGTACCCATGGAATGGCATACAGCGACAGTGGTCCCACTCCACAGAGTTGGTGCCACAATGGACCACAGACAATATCGCCCTATAAGCCTAACTAGCCTGTTCTGCAAAGCTATGGAGCGTATTGTCATGGGTCTCTTACACATAGACATTGGGAAACTACAGACACTGTGTCCTACACATTTCAGCATTGTTGTGGGCAGATCTTGCCTCTTGAACATGCTTGTATTCTTTAGACGGTTAACAGGTCCATCGACATAGGGACAGTTGTCCACACAGCCTACCTGAACCTTGCAAACCCCTTCCACACAATAACCCATTGGGCCATTATGCATAGGCTCACCAGCGTCGATATGGACATATATCTCACATGATGGATTGCTACCTGGATCAGGGATAGCATCCACATGGTCAGAATTGCAGGTGCCATGTCTGACTATACACCAGTTACATGTGGCATCCCACATGGCTCGGTCCTGGGACCTCTCTTGTTCAGTATATATTTATCTGACATACAGGCTACCACAGGGGGAATATGGCTGACCTTGTTCTCACTTGACTGCAAACTGGGTGCCATAATCAACTCTCCAGCTGCCACATGCATACTCAAACAGGGTCTCACAGAGATGGATGACTGGTGCCTGAGCCATGGCCTACACCATTAGTTGCATAGTCATCCCCTTTGGGAATAGCAACATGCCCACACATTACCACATAGGTAGTACTCCATTACATATGGTAGGAGTTGTTAGGTGATTGGGGACATGACTTGTTTGTACTGTCGCCTTTGACATTCATGTTGCCAAAGTGGTTGGACAGACCTTCTATATAAGCCACCTTATCCCATATGGTTTCACATCTAGATCGAGTGAGGTCATTGTGCCCCTATACTCATCACAACCATGCTTGGTTACAATGCCACATTTGGGGTGTACCTTACCCAACACCTGCAGCAACTGTGCTGGCCACAGAAGTTCCTCACCAAGCAGATGTAGGGACTCACACGGATGACGTGCACAGTTCGGATGGAGTAACTCCAGCTATACTCAGTGACTTACCACCTACTCGGATATGATGTGTGCCTGATGTTTACAGAAATACCCAACCCAGAATTACTGGACATGCTCCACCTCAGGATATCCTTGGAGCTACACACTCCAGGGACATATACCTCAGCACAGATGTTAATAGGACATGCTGGAGGGACAGATTCTTATCCCAGGGTCTCCACTCACTCCGGATTGTGATCACAGTTTCACATAGGCAGATCCACCCACTGACCACCTACAGGGGACATCTTGACGGCTATATGGATGATCGTATGTTTACCCCTGGGATATCTTCTGTGTCCCTGCTAGACAGAGGCACACTAGCCTAGACGTACATGGGCTATCTTGTGTGACCTACTATTCACTGGCACAGTGTAGTAATCTGACAGGATTGCAAAAGCCAAACACACTCTGGTTAGGCTTGTACATGCCCTGCACAGGCACAGTGTGATTCGGAGGAGGAACAACCTGAGCCTGCCCCAGTAGGCAGAGGGAAGCGTGCCCAGTATGCCTTATCCTTGGCAAAGAGGCAATGCATAGCACATACACTGGCTCAGTAGGAACCCTGGAAATGATACCTCTCTCTGACTTGCACATAAAAATAAAAGGGATGCCTAACTTGACACTACCTGTTTTCAAACATGTACAGGGAGTGTAGTATGTGCATCTGACATAGGCAGCCCTGCAGCACCACCGGAGGCATGATTGCCATGTTTTAAGCAATATAAAGCAGTGCTAAGCAGCATTTACCAATATTTAAAATATAAGTCACAAAGGAAGCGGAGTACAGCAGAAGTAAGAACAAAACTCCAAATTTAATTCCAAGAATGTGCACTTATAACATACGGATGAGTGCTTTCACCATTACAGCTTCTTCAGATCCTTGTATAAAAGTCACAGTAGACCTCCCCTTATATAAGCAGCTCAATTAATCAATTAAAACAATTAAAAGCAATGCTGGAGAATTTAAAAAACTCTCCCATATAAAAACATATTAATGTAAAGTAAGACAAAAATATATAAAACATGCATAATGACCTAAAACATGTAAATAAACATTCTAATAAGTTAATATTGATAAAATACATAATCAAGGACATATACAAATAAATGATAATTCATTTTATGTGCCTGCGTTGTCTCAACTTAGGTTTTATAGAAGCTCTATCATTCAACCCATGCCCCCTATCAGCTTTCAAATGAATGATCCAGTCAGTCTCCTTAGATTCAGTAAGATTCATAGTATTACCACCCCTCTTATTCACAACAATTATCTCTAGGACCCAGAACAAGAAAGTATGATCATTGTCATTGGTAGTTATATGTTTTGCAAAGGCATTGTGTAAAGTGCCCTTTCTCATGTGGTAAATATGCTCGCTCATTCTATCCTTTAACGGCCGGTTAGGTTTACCAACATAGAAACTCGGGCATGCCTGACAAGTAGCTAAGTACACCAAATTAGGTGTCATACAATCTGCATCTGCCTTAATGGAGAAAATGGTGTGTAAATCCGGGTGTATAAACACCTCACTGCTATCAATAAATGAACAAAAATTGCAGTGACCACAGGGTTTAGTGTGACCAGTGTTCTTCATAATCCTATCATGTCTGGGGTGACAAAGCAATCGCTTTAAGTTGCTCTTATTCTGAAATAGGAAACTTGGTGTCTCCCCCACAATGCGTTTCAAGTCATCATCAACCAGGAGAATATCCCAATGTTTGCTAATAATTTCCTTTAACTGATATTGATCAGAAGTATACAGAGTAAAAAATTTAATAGCTCTATTTAACATATGATCTCCAACAGTTTGATCTTGGACCCTGGGACCAAAGTATGGTGCACCTGAAGTGGTGCGTGACATGTATGCTTCCTCCATGTATGGTATAATCTCATTGTCCTTGTATCCCCGGGTCAGTAATCTATTTCTCAGATTGTCTAATTCTGAGATAAATCCCTGTTCAGTGGGGTTCAATCTCGAGGCTCTAATGGCCTGTCCTTTCATTATATTCTTAAAAACAAATTGTGGGTGCATACTAGACCTTAATAACAAGGAATTGCAATAACATGCCTTGCGGTAGACCCCTGTAATTATCATATCATCTGTTAATCTCTCAATATATAGGTCTAAAAAATCAATTCTATGTGTGGAATAGTTCATGGTAAAAGTAAGGAATGCAGTTAAGTCATTCATAATGGATAGCATTGATTCCAGCTGTTCTGATGTTCCATTCCAAAGAACAAAAAGGTCATCAACAAACCTTCTGTAGAACACCACATGTTCACAGAAAAGTGCATTCTTAAATAAAACATGTTCCTCCCAATGTGCAAGGAACATGTTGGCGTAGCTATTTGCACATGGAGTGCCCATAGCCACGCCATCACGCTGTTTATAAATCTGGTCTTGGAACATGAATAAATTGTTCTCCAAGACCAGTTCTAAAAAATGAACTATAAGGTCTATCAATACTGCAGTGTAAGTACTGTGTGCTTTCAGATAATTCAACACATAATCAAGTCCTATATCATTAGGTATTACAGTAAATAGGGATTGAGTATCAAAAGTCACAAAAGTACAACTAGAGATTCTATCATGGTGTCCAATACATTCATTCAGATCAATCAAAAATTGCTTGGAATCCTTCAAGACTGTAACATTGTCATTCAATACACATCTCAGATGTTTCTCCACAAAACTGAAAGATGTTCAGTTACCCAACCATGGCCAGAAACTATGGGCCTCATGGGTGGGTTCTTCATATTTTTGTGTACCTTGGGGAGACCTTGTATAATCGGTATAGTGGGTGTATAAATCATAAGGTATCCATATAGCTCCTTATTTATTAAATTACTTCTAAGAATGTCATAAAGTGTGTCATGAATATATCTGACAACAGAGTGAACCTGTTCTGTGGAAATAGGTTCATAGAACCTGTCGTGCAATATGGAGGACATAGCCTCCATATAAAATGACATATCCAATACTACATCTTTCCCACCTTTATCAGCTGGTCTAATTATAATGGTAGGATCATTCTGCAATTTCCTCAGACACTGACATTCCCGAAAGCTCAAGTTATCCTGCCTCTTCTGTTTATGGGGTCCCAGTTGAGTATTATAGTAACTATACAATTCCTCCTCTGTTAACTTAAGGAATGCTTCAACTAATGGGTGGTGAGTTGGTACAAAATCACTTAAATTCTTAAAAGCAAACTTCCTGCTCTGTGCTGATTCTTTCTCAGAATCATTATAAATAAGTCTAAGCATTACATTCCTACAAAAAAGTTTTAAGTCCACCTTTGTATCAGTCAATTTTCTCTGACTTTTAGGAAAAAAATTCAAACTTTTATTTAATAAACTGGTATCATCATCTGTTAGAGTAATGTGGGACAAATTGTAAATTAACGCTTGTTGTTCCACATTCTCTTCAAAGTCTGATGGGGCATAAAATCCCCTGATAATTTCCTCTTCTGTCTGCCCCTGCTCATGGAGCGAGGTCTGCGAGGACCTTTCTCCATGCGCACTGTCAGAGGAAAAGTCAAATCCAAACTTGAGAGCTTACTAGAATCCGTCAAAGTAGTAGTTTTCTTAGGTTTGACAACAGGCTCTGATCCTTCTTTTGTAGAAACAGGTCTATTCTTAACCACATGTACTTCAGGATATAAATTGTTTCTAGTACATGTACTGGGATGTACAATGTGAATAACATCCACAGAGTCCTTGCAATTGTCTGTGGTAGTCCCAGCGACAGGTGTTATTTCTTCCAGAATACATGCATCATTACTGATGGTGACCTCCCCCCCCCAGCACAAATTTGGGCAGAGTCCATCTCCACAGGAGTAATGCTGTTGTGTCCATTCAATTCAACACCCACATTCATGTCATTTGTTACACTATTACTTGTAACATCGTTGATAAAATTAAAGTGTGTAGATTCCTTGACTTTCCTAGGAGGCATGGGGGTAGAAGGATCCCTATGCATCTGAAACGTTGTAGAGGAATCCTGCCCTGTTATGGGCCATAAGAACACATTGCCCAATTTAAAATCATTAATATCCCTAGTGGCTTTGTGTTTTTTCTGCTGTAAAAGTTTTCTTTCATACGCTAGCACACAATCTAGCAGGTTCTCAAACAATGGTGCAACCACCTTGTCCGAAAAGTTACTAAAAAGCTCCTGCTGTTTGCACTTTATATTATCTGTTAACCTAACCTCCTCAGGGAGGAAAAAGTCAATTAGTAGTTGCAAATACTTGCAACTTACCTCAATGTTTAGGCGTTGCCATTTCGTGAGTAAATCTGGATGTTCCTTGCCTTGATTTGGCATATTAAGAACCCTTAAACCTTGCGGAATAATATGTTGTTCGAGGCAGAACTGGAAGTGTATCCGCTGTGTTTGTAAGCATTTAAGCCTCATGAAATCCTTCTCCATGCTATCCAAAACTGCATGTAGTCTTTCCAAATTCAAGGTCGGCGTCATGACATCATCGGAAGTCGGTGTAGACTCAAAAAACAGAGATGCACTGACAGTTTCTTTTAAATACTGTTGGAAGCGCACCTGCAACGCTCCAGTCCCACGGTCTTCACTTCTCGGGACATAATACAATTCAAGATTCGCCATTACCCAAGAAAAGAGTCTTACTCTTGCTGGCAAGCAGAAAAAATATACTGAATAAAAAATAAAATAAAATCCACTGCTCAGCAAGCAAACGCTGTAGTTCCGTAAGGTAGATATAATGTAAGTCACAAAGGAAGTGGAGTACAGCAGAAGTAAGAATAAAACTCCAAATTTAATTCCAAGAATGTGCACTTATAACATACGGATGAGCGCTTTTACCATTACAGCTTCTTCAGATTCTTGTATAAAAGTCACAGTAGACCTCCCCTTATATAAGCAGCTCAATTAATCAATTAAAAAAATTAAAAGCAATGCTGGAGAATTTAAAGAACTCTCCCATATATAAACATATTAATGTAAAGTAAGACAAAAATATATAAAACATGCATAATGACCTAAAAACATGTAAATAAACATTCTAATAAGTTAATATTGATAAAATACATAATCAAGGACATATACAAATAAATGATAATTCATTTTATGTGCCTGCGTTGTCTCAACTTAGGTTTTATAGAAGCTCTATCATTCAACCCATGCCCCCTATCAGCTTTCAAATGAATGATCCAGTCAGTCTCCTTAGATTCAGTAAGATTCATAGTATTACCACCCCTCTTATTCACAACAATTATCTCTAGGACCCGGAACAAGAAAGTATGATCATTGTCATTGGTGGTTATATGTTTTGCTAAGGCATTGTGTAAAGTGCCCTTTCTCATGTGGTAAATATGCTCTCTGATTTTATCCCTTAACGGCCGGTTAGTTTTACCAACATAGAAACTCGGGCATGCCTGACAAGTAGCTAAGTACACCACATTAGGTGTCATACAATCTGCATCTGCCTTAATGGAGAAAATGGTGTGTAAATCCGGGTGTATAAACACCTCACTGCTATCAATAAATGAACAAAAATTGCAGTGACCACAGGGTTTAGTGTGACCAGTGTTCTTCATAATCCTATCATGTCTGGGGTGACAAAGCAATCACTTTAGGTTGCTCTTATTCCGAAATAGGAAACTTGGTGTCTCCCCCACAATGCGTTTCAAGTCATCATCAACCAGGAGAATATCCCAATGTTTGCTAATAATTTCCTTTAACTGATATTGATCAGAAGTATACAGAGTAGAAAATTTAATAGCTCTATTTAACATATGATCTCCAACGGTTTGATCTTGGACCCTGGGTCCAAAGTATGGTGCACCTGAAGTGGTGCGTGACATGTATGCTTCCTCCATGTATGGTATAATCTCATTGTCCTTGTATCCCCGGGTCAATAATCTATTTCTCAGATTGTCTAATTCTGAGATAAATCCCTGTTCAGTGGGGTTCAATCTCGAGGCTCTAATGGCCTGTCCTTTCATTATATTCTTAAAAACAAATTGTGGGTGCATACTAGACCTTAATAACAAGGAATGGCAATAACATGCCTTGCGGTAGACCCCCGTATTTATCATATCATCTGTTAATCTCTCAATATATAGGTCTAAAAAATCAATTCTATGTGTGGAATAGTTCATGGTAAAAGTAAGGAATGCAGTTAAGTCATTCATAATGGATAGCATTGATTCCAGCTGCTCTGATGTTCCATTCCAAAGAACAAAAAGGTCATCAACAAACCTTCTGTAGAACACCACATGTTCACAGAAAAGTGCATTCTTAAATAAAACATGTTCCTCCCAATGTGCAAGGAACATGTTGGCGTAGCTATTTGCACATGGAGTGCCCATAGCTACGCCATCACGCTGTTTATAAATCTGGTCTTGGAACATGAATAAATTGTTCTCCAAGACCAGTTCTAAAAAATGAACTATAAGGTCTATCAATACTGTAGTGTAAGTACTGTGTGCTTTCAGATAATTCAACACATAATCAAGTCCTATATCATTAGGTATTACAGTAAATAGGGATTGACTATCAAAAGTCACAAAAGTACAACTAGAGATTCTATCATGGTGTCCAATACATTCATACATATCAATCAAAAATTGCTTGGAATCCTTCAAGACTGTAACATTGTCATTCAATACACATCTCAGATGTTTCTCCACAAAAACTGAAAGATATTCAGTTACCCAACCACGGTCAGAAACTATGGGTCTCATGGGTGGGTTCTTCATATTTTGTGTACCTTGGGGAGACCTTGTATAATCGGTATAGTGGGTGTATAAATCATAAGGTATCCACCATATAGCATGTTATTGCAATTCCTTGTTATTAATGTCTAGTATGCACCCACAATTTGTTTTTAAGAATATAATGAAAGGACAGGCCATTAGAGCCTCGAGATTGAACCCCACTGAAAAGGGATTTATCTCAGAATTAGACAATCTGAGAAATAGATTATTGACCCGGGGATACAAGGACAATGAGATTATACCATACATGGAGGAAGCATACATGTCACGCACCAGTTCAGGTGCACCATACTTTGGACCCAGGGTCCAAGATCAAACCACTGGAGATCATATGTTAAATAGAGCTATTAAATTTTCTACTCTGTATACTTCTGATCAATATCAGTTAAAGGAAATTATTAGCAAACATTGGGATATTCTCCTGGTTGATGATGACTTGAAACGCATTGTGGGGGAGACACCAAGTTTCCTATTTCGGAATAAGAGCAACCTAAAGCGATTGCTTTGTCACCCCAGACATGATAGGATTATGAAGAACACTGGTCACACTAAACCCTGTGGTCACTGCAATTTTTGTTCATTTATTGATAGCAGTGAGGTGTTTATACACCCGGATTTACACACCATTTTCTCCATTAAGGCAGATGCAGATTGTATGACACCTAATGTGGTGTACTTAGCTACTTGTCAGGCATGCCCGAGTTTCTATGTTGGTAAAACTAACCGGCCGTTAAGGGATAGAATGAGAGAGCATATTTACCACATGAGAAAGGGCACTTTACACAATGCCTTAGCAAAACATATAACCACCAATGACAATGATCATACTTTCTTGTTCCGGGTCCTAGAGATAATTGTTGTGAATAAGAGGGGTGGTAATACTATGAATCTTACTGAATCTAAGGAGACTGACTGGATCATTCGTTTGAAAGTTGATAGGGGCCATGGGTTGAATGATAGAGCTTCTATAAAACCTAAGTTGAGACAACGCAGGCACATAAAATGAATTATCATTTATTTGTATATGTCCTTGATTATGTATTTTATCAATATTAACTTATTAGAATGTTTATTTACATGTTTTTAGGTCATTATGCATGTTTTATATATTTTTGTCTTACTTTACATTAATATGTTTATATATGGGAGAGTTCTTTAAATTCTCCAGCATTGCTTTTACTTGTTTTAATTGATTAATTGAGCTGCTTATATAAGGGGAGGTCTACTGTGACTTTTATACAAGGATCTGAAGAAGCTGTAATGGTGAAAGCGCTCATCCGTATGTTATAAGTGCACATTCTTGGAATTAAATTTGGAGTTTTGTTCTTACTTCTGCTGTACTCCGTTTCCTTTGTGACTTACATTATATCTACCTTACAGAACTACAGTGTTTGCTTGCTGAGCAGTGGATTTTATTTTATTTTTTATTCAGTATATTTT
Organism: Protopterus annectens; assembly: GCF_019279795.1. Taxonomy (NCBI): domain Eukaryota; kingdom Metazoa; phylum Chordata; order Ceratodontiformes; family Protopteridae; genus Protopterus; species Protopterus annectens. Next base: position 572,281,610 of record NC_056737.1, read on the forward strand.
TCTGCTTTCCAGCAAGAGTAAGACTCTTTTCTTGGGTAATGGCGAATATTGAATTGGATTATGTCCCAAGAAGTGAAGACCATGGGACTGGAGCATTGCAGGCGCGCTTCCAACAGTATTTAAAAGAAACTGTCATAGCATCTCTGTTTTTTGAGTCTACGCCGATTTCCGATGATGTTATGACACCGACCTTGAATTCGGAAAGACTACATGCAGTTTTGGATAGCATGGAGAAGGAATTCATGAGGCTTAAACGCTTACAAACACAGCGGATACACTTCCAGTTCTGCCTCGAACAACATATTATTCCGCGAGGTTTAAGGGTTCTTAGTATGCCAAATCAAGGCAAGGAACATCCAGATTTACTCGCGAAATGGCAACGCCTAAACATTGAGGTGAGTCGCAAGTATTTGCAACTACTAATTAACTTTTTCCTCCCTGAGGAGGTTAGGTTAACAGATAATATAAAGCGCAAACAGCAGGAGCTTTTTAGATACTTTCCGGACAAGGTGGTTGCACCAATGTTTGAGAACCTGCTAGATTGTGTGTTAGCGTATGAAAGAAAACTTTTACAGCAGAAAAAACACAAAGCCACTAAGGATATTAATGATTTTAAATTGGGCAATGTGTTCTTATGGCCCAGAACAGGGCAGGATTCCTCTACAATGTTTCAGATGCATAGGGATCCTTCTACCCCCATGCCTCCTAGGAAAGTCAAGGAATCTACACACTTTAATTTTATCAACGATGTTACAAGTAATAGTGTAACAAATGGCATGAATGAGGGTGTTGAACTGAATGGACACAACAGCATTACTCCTGTGGAGATGGACTCTGCCCAAGTTTGTACTGGGGGGTCACCATCAGTAATGATGTATGTATTCTGGAAGAAATAACACCTGTCGCTGGGACTACCACAGACAATTGCAAGGACTCTGTGGATGTTATTCACATTGTACATCCCAGTACATGTACTAGAAACAATTTATATCCTGAAGTACATGTGGTTAAGAGTAGACCTGTTTCTACAAAAGAAGGATCAGAGCCTGTTGTCAAACCTAAGAAAACTACTACTTTGACTAATTCTAGTAAGCTCTCAAGTTTGGATTTGACTTTTCCTCTGCCAGTGTGCATGCAGAAAGATCCTCGCAGACCTCGCTCCATGAGCAGGGGCAGACAGAAGAGGAATTTATCAGGGGATTTTATGCCCCATCAGACTTTGAAGAGAATGTGGAACAACAAGCGTTAATTTACAATTTGTCCCACATTACTCTAACAGATGATGATACCAGTTTATTAAACAAAGGTTTGAATTTTATTCCTAAAAGTCAGAGCAAATTGACTGATACAATGGTGGACTTAAAACTTTTCTGTAGGAATGTAATGCTTAGACTCATTTATAATGATTCTGAGAAAGAATCAGCACAGAGCAGGAAGTTTGCTTTTAAGAATTTAAGTGATTTTGTACCAGCTCACCACCCATTAGTTGAAGCATTCCTTAAGTTAACAGAGGAGGAATTGTATAGTTACTATAATACTCAACTGGGACCCCATAAACAGAAGAGGCGGGATAACTTGAGCTTTCGGGAACGTCAGTGTCTGAGGAAATTGCAGAATGATCCTACCATTATAATTAGACCAGCTGATAAAGGTGGGAAAGTTGTAGTATTGGATATGTCATTTTATACGGAGGCTATGTCCTCCATGTCGCAGGACAGGTTCTATGAACCTATTTCCATAGAACAGGTTCACTCTGTCATCAGATATATTCATGACACACTTTATGACATTCTTAGAAGTAATTTAATAAATAAGGAACTATATGTATACCTTATGATTTATACACCCACTATACCGATTATACAAGGTCTCCTCAAGGTACACAAAAATATGAAGAACCTACCCATGAGACCCATAGTTTCTGGCCGTGGTTGGGTAACTGAACATCTTTCAGTTTTTGTGGAGAAACATCTGAGATGTGTATTGAATGACAATGTTAGTCTTGAAGGATTCCAAGCAATTTTTGATTGATCTGTATGAATGTATTGGACACCATGATAGAATCTCTAGTTGTACTTTTGTGACTTTTGATATTCAATCCCTATTTACTGTAATACCTAATGATATAGGACTTGATTATACGTTGAATTATCTGAAAGCACACAGCACTTACACTGCAGTATTGATAGACCTTATAGTTCATTTTTTAGAACTGGTCTTGGAGAACAATTTATTCATGTTCCAAGACCAGATTTATAAACAGCGTGATGGCGTAGCTATGGGCACTCCATGTGCAAATAGCTACGCCAACATGTTCCTTGCACATTGGGAGGAACATGTTTTATTTAAGAATGCACTTTTCTGTGAACATGTGGTGTTCTACAGAAGGTTTGTTGATGACCTTTTTGTTCTTTGGAATGGAACATCAGAAAAGCTAGAATCAATGCTATCCATTATGAATGACTTAACTGCATTCCTTACTTTTACCATGAACTATTCCACACATAGAATTGATTTTTTAGACCTATATATTGAGAGATTAACAGATGATATGATAAATACGGGGGTCTACCGCAAGGCATGTTATTGCAATTCCTTGTTATTAAGGTCTAGTATGCACCCACAATTTGTTTTTAAGAATATAATGAAAGGATAGGCCATTAGAGCCTCGAGATTGAACCCCACTGAACAGGGATTTATCTCAGAATTAGACAATCTGAGAAATAGATTATTGACCCGGGGATACAAGGACAATGAGATTATACCATACATGGAGGAAGCATACATGTCACGCACCACTTCAGGTGCACCATACTTTGGACCCAGGGTCCAAGATCAAACCGTTGGAGATCATATGTTAAATAGAACTATTAAATTTTCTACTCTGTATACTTCTGATCAATATCAGTTAAAGGAAATTATTAGCAAACATTGGGATATTCTCCTGGTTGATGATGACTTGAAACGCATTGTGGGGGAGACATCAAGTTTCCTATTTCGGAATAAGAGCAACTTAAAGCGATTGCTTTGTCACCCCAGACATGATAGGATTATGAAGAACACTGGTCACACTAAACCCTGTGGTCACTGCAATTTTTGTTCATTTATTGATAGCAGTGAGGTGTTTATACACCCGGATTTACACACCATTTTCTCGATTAAGGCAGATGCAGACTGTATGACACCTAATGTGGTGTACTTAACTACTTGTCAGGCATGCCCGAGTTTCTATGTTGGTAAAATTAACTGGCCGTTAAGGGACAGAATGAGAGAGCATATTTACCACATGAGAAAGGGCACTTTACACAATGCCTTAGCAAAACATATAACCACCAATGACAATGATCATACTTTCTTGTTCCGGGTCCTAGAGATAATTGTTGTGAATAAGAGGGGTGGTAATACTATGAATCTTACTGAATCTAAGGAGACTGACTGGATCATTCATTTGAAAGCTGATAGGGGGCATGGGTTGAATGATAGAGCTTCTATAAAACCTAAGTTGAGACAATGCAGGCACATAAAATGAATTATCATTTATTTGTATATGTCCTTGATTATGTATTTTATCAATATTAACTTCTTAGAATGTTTATTTACATGTTTTTAGGTCATTATGCATGTTTTATATATTTTTGTCTTACTTTACATTAATATGTTTATATATAGGAGAGTTCTTTAAATTCTCCAGCATTGCTTTTAATTGTTTTAATTGATTAATTGAGCTGCTTATATAAGGGGAGGTCTACTGTGACTTTTATACAAGGATCTGAAGAAGCTGTAATGGTGAAAGCGCTCATCCGAATGTTATTAGTGCACATTCTTGGAATTAAATTTGGAGTTTTGTTCTTACTTCTGCTGTACTCCGCTTCCTTTGTGACTTACATTATATCTACCTTACAGAACTACAGCATTTGCTTGCTGAGCAGTGGATTTTATTTTATTTTTTATTCAATATTTAAAATATGTAAACAAAATTGCCTGTGCCAACTAGCGCAATGTTGGGCAACGTTGAGCAATATTGGGCAAGGTTGGGCAAAGTTAGGCAAAGACAGGTAAACATGCTCATATTAGCTTTACTGTCCCTTAAGCAGTCTGGTCTGCCTAGCATGAAAATAAAAAATAGTGACAGGGCTCGAACCCACAATGCAGTGTATTATAGTCACAGTACTGAACCACTAAGCCATGAGAGCATTTCAGTAGCACAGACACAGCAGGACAATTGTACAGTAATGCAAACACAAAGAAATGCTGTAACATACCCCTAAAGATGCATATGGGTAACCTCCCCCACAGGCCTATGCAGACAGAGAACATCAGGCCAGGGGGTATGATGTGGGCTGTGTAGGCTATGAAGTTGCAATCTAATATATGTGGCATTGGATGCTAAGAAGTGTAGTACAGTAGTATGCCTCAAGCCAGTATGATAGGCAACAGTACAGACTGAAATGGTGTACCGTATATAGCAGTGCAGGCATAGCAAATGTGTGTAAGTGTCAGGTGAACCCCTCATCGTATGTACACCCACAGTAACAATCAAGTGTGCCCCTGAGTCGAAATATACAAAGAATAGCTTTCCCCCCTGTATGTAGAAATGTTGATAAGTCTATGCAAAGTGTCTCATGGAAGCCCTGCAGGCACAGCATGATCCCTGCTGATCTATGACACAAAGATGAGGCCTGCTGTAAAAATACAACTTGATTTTCCATACACATTTAGTATAAATGTCTATACTGGGCGTGCTCACACACTCCAACAAATGTAGTGGATTTCATTCAGCATCACATAAAAAGGTTATACTGGGCATGCTCACACACATGCCAAATATGGAGGTGATAATAAGGGATCTATGGACAAATATGGATAGACATCTCTACTAAGAGAAACACATTCACAAAGTTGTCAGAAAATCATGCTATGTGTTCACACAAACCGCCAAGGTCTGTGCATGTAGGTCAAAGGAGGTTCCCAGTACTCATCAGTCATCAGACCTGTCAGAGAGTACCACAACGCACTTGCGATGAATCTGACTAGGCACGTTCAGCAGCCAGAAAGACCACTGAAGTATCCTAACAAGAGGATTACTGGCCTCAAACAGTAGCCCCATGCAACAAGACTGAGTGTAACCCAATCTGTACCCTGTTGCATACTGTCTACTCAGGAGATCTCTGCCCAACAGACAGGTCCATGTCATGGCCACACTCAGATCTGTTCTGAGTTACAGCTCAATGGCACTAAATATACAGACCTAACTAATATTGGCAACATTCTTGCAGATAGGATCAGTGTTAACTGTACCCCCCCCCTCTCACCCATGAAATAGCACATCTCTATAATGGAAGACTGCAAAGTTGATGTCATCACGGCTGCACAGGTAAAAAACATTCTCCAAAGCCAGTATCACAGCAGCCATGGGACCAGATAACTTCACAGGCTGTGTTCCACACAAACCACAGAACAAACAGGCACCACACAGACGTACCATGTGCAGTCATAGTCTCACCTCATGCTTTGTGCCTGTTGAATGGCGCACAGTGACGGTCATCCCACTACACAAGTGTGGAGACACCACTGACCCCAGGAACAATCGCCCCATTAGCCTGACGAGCACACTCTTCAAGGCCATGGAATTTATCATCATACAACATATAAAAATTACATTTGTATTCCCCAAACCCTGGACCACAACCATATAGGGATTGGAAAATGCAGATCATGTCACCTAAACCTGATAGATGACATTGAAGCAGTCAACAGAACTGTTGACAAGGGTAAGGTGATTCCCACAGACTATGTTGATCCTGCCACGGCTTACAACACCACCGCACACTCTGCAAATATAGAAAACCCACTAAACTAGGTATAAATCGCTATGTCACAAGATGTGCTGCCAACAGGCCTACTGAAAGAACACACACTGTGAAAGTAGCAGACTCCAAGTATGACTTTGGACCAGTGATGAGTGCAGTACCACAAGGTCCAGTCCTGAGTCTTGTCCTGTTTAGTATCTACTTCCCTGAAGTAAACTTCAACATGGAAGGTCTGTGGCTACTGATGTTTCCAGAGGACTGCAAACTAGGAGCCATAATTGTAAACACTAAAGATGTGGACATCCTACAAAAGGGCCTCACTGAAACAGATGGCTGTTGTCAAAGCCATGGGCTCTAGCTCAATGCCAAAAGGTGCATTGTCATTCCCTTTGTTAAAGGCTCTGTAGCCAAGAACGACAACATAGGCAGTAGTATACTTAACACTGAAAGTGTGACAAGAGACCTTGGTTCACAGGTGGACACTGGACACAATGGTGATAATCACATCCCCACAGTAGTCAGGAAACCCTGCTATGTGGCACACCCCATCACAAAATGTGTCTCATGCAGAATACAAGAGGACATTGTTCCCCGCTACTCATCACTCACTAGAACTATAAAAGAGTACAACGCCACTTTTGCTATGTACCTCACAAGCCAACTACAACAACTGGAAAGCCTGCAGTAATACCTCACAAAGAGCATTAGCAGCCTGAAATACATGCCATACATAGACTATCACAAAATGCTCCATCAGTACTCCCTTGCATATCGCCTACTCCGATGTTTTCACTGCCTAACATACAAAGCTATGTCAAATGCAGAGCTGTTGGACATGCTCCACGTAAAACACTCACAATCCCCCTGACCTTTGGACCCAAAACCACAAGTGAAATACAAAAGGAAGGGGTGTACACATTTACCCTATGGATACCCCCACCTCCACGTTAGTGGCACAGCATGAGGCCTGGGAGACCATGCAAGTGCAACTAAGATTGTGCAAAGCCGATCATCAGATTGTAGCCTTCTACAGATCACCTACCTTGTCACAGGAACCTCACACAGTATTCCTGAGAACAGTGGAATATATCAAGGTCCTATCAAACAACATTATATGAGGTGATTACAACTACCCAAACATTGAGTGGGAGAATCACTTGTGTACAACGTCCATTGCCCAATGTTTCCTAGAGTTTAAAAGTTCTAACACCCTGGAACAGCTGGTCACCATGGCCACTAGAGGTGACACCATACTGGACATGATCATCACCAACATGGGGTACCAGTGTTCCACAACAGAGATAAAACCCTCGCTGGTAATATCAGATCATAAAGTAATCACACTGGACATCCACATCATGCACCCCCACCCAGCCAATGAAACCACCGTGAAGACATTTCCAAAAGCAAACTGCACACGTCCCAAGACAAACCTGGAAGGTTTCAAAGACCTCTTGCTACAGGAAAATGGTATACAATCTGCCAAATCAGTTACAAGTGCATCCTATGAGCATCTACAGGGATGCATGGATCGAGACATCACAAATAAAATCAAGATGCACTCCTCCAAAAATAAGAAAACAATCTGGTGGTCGTTGGCCATAAATAAGCTAGACAACAGAAGGAGGAAACTAACACCCGATAGAGCCAACTTCACTAAAGGAAAGGCATCACTGATCATTATTAGGAAGTAGCAATGATCGCTCATGGAATAATTCCAGGACACTGTCAAAAGACAATTGCCAAGGACTGTAAGAATAACAACCATAAAGCCTGCTGTAGCTTTACCAGACATGTAGGTGTCAACTTCCAAATATGCTGTCAGCTGCTGACAAATGGCAAGGAATACACTGAACCAACTTTCATTGGCCACATCCTGGGGGACAAGTTTAGTGTAAACCTCCCCCATCACCCCCAAAAGGGCATGTGTCCATCACAGAAGGATGCAGAGCCCCAGACATCATGGACATGCAGGTAAGGACAGCCCTCTCCAAAGCCAAGAACACAGCATCAATGGGAATGGCTGGTGTCCCAGGCTGTGTCTTACACTAGGCCCAAAAGGAACTACACCCTCACCTACATTCACTTCCCAGACTCAATCGTACCACAGGGTATGTATACAAAGAATGGTATACACTAACAGTCATCCAGCTTCACAAAGGGGGTGCCACAACAGAACCTGGAAAGCATTGCCCTATATGCCTACTCAGCCTGGTCTACAAAGCTATTGATCAAATTGTCATGGAACCCATAAACAGAGACAATGGGGACCTCCAGACACTGGACTCTACACAAGCTCACCTTGTTAAAGGCAGATCCTGCCTCGTAAACATAGTTGACTTACTTCAAACAGTCACCAAGGACATAGATGGAGGTGAAAGTAGTCCACACAGCCCACCTGGACCTCACTAAGGACTTTACCCACCATTCCCCACTCTGTCATCGTGGACACGCTTACCAGCCTGAACATCAGCAGGTATGTCACAGGATGTGTGGCCTAGTGTCTCTCAGATCAAACACACATGTTCAGAGTTGTGGGTGCCATGTACGACTGTAAGACAGTCACAAATGGCATCCCACAGGTCGTGCTCCTGGGACCCCACCTGTTCAGTGGACACTGCTCAGAGGTACAGGCAAGCACAGGAGAAGTATGGCTGAACAGCTTTGCAGATGACTGCTAACTGTGGTCCATAATTGACTCTATGGCTGACACACACATCCTCCAGAAGGGGCTTACAGACATAGATACCTGGTGTCAAAACAATGCCCCAACAAGAATGGCAAAGGATGCATAGTCATCCCGTTTTGCTAAAACAAAGTGCAAACAAATTACCACATAGTTGGTACACCAGTATGTATGGAGAAAGTCATGAAGGCCCTGGGGACACAGTTAAATAGTGAACTCCCCTTTGATGATCACATGGCTAAAGTGTTCAGACATTCCTTCTATGTAGCCCACCCATTGTCACCTAATGTAACCCACTTTGTCTAGTCTGATGATGTCACCACCCTACAAATATACCTGTGGAAAAACAGCCCACAGTAATGTGTGTAGCACATTGTGTTAATGTGTACTCCTGTAGTAGCATAAAGCAGTTAAGTAGGGGTTTGAATCCTGCACTTGACAAGTGTCTGTTTGTGTGTGAACTCCTTGGAGAGGAGCAACCTTCTTGGAGAGTAGTCAAACACCTTAAAAGTGGTATACTAATCTTTGTCAGGTCTGATGATGTCACCACCCTACAAACATACCTGTGGAAAAAAAAAACACAGTAATGTGTATAGCACATCATGTTAATGCATACCCCTGTAATGACATAATAAAATTAGGTAGGGGGTTTGAATCCTGCACATGACAGCTGTGTGTCTGTTTGTGTGTGAACTTCTTGGAAAGGAGCAACCTTTTGGGAGGGTAGTCAAACACCTTAAAAGAGGTATACTAATCTTTGTCGGGTCTGATGATGTCACCACCCTACAAATATACCTATCAAAAAATAGCTCATAGTAATGTGTATAGCCCGTCGTGTTAATGCGTGCTCCTGTAGTAACATAAAGCAGTTAGGTAGGAGGTTGAATCCTGCACTTGACAACTGTCTGTCTGTTTGTGTGTGAACTCCTTGGAGAGGAGCAACCTTTTTGGAGAGTAGTCAAACACCTTAAAAGTGGTATACTATTCTTTGTCAGGTCTGATGATGTCACCACCCTACAAATATACCTGTGGAAAATGAACCCACATTATTGTGGATGTAAATGCGTACTCCTGTAGTGACATAAAGCAGTTAGGTAGGGGTTTGAATCCAGCACTTGTCAAGTGTGTCTGTGCTCTATGCATGTGAGACTGTTGGTCAATGTGTTGTGGGCTTTACTTTTACTACTGTATGACACCAGTATGTGCATTGCACATGTGAGGTAGCTGTGTGGCAAATACATATAAGTACATGTGACCTTAATTATTGTATGTGTGGGAACCCTGCTTTCTCCAAGAACACATCTGTAATCTAATCAAGAGTATGCTGCTGCTTTCTGGACCTTAGGTCACATCTGTATGCCTGTGACAAGGCCAGCCACTGCAGTGATCCCAGGCCTAGGTCAACTGTGTCACACACACTCATTACGGTTTCTTTAGAATTGTGTGAGTGAGTGTTCATGGCCGAGGTAGATGTCAGACATGTTCAAACACAGCAGGGTCTATCACTGATGGCTATTCATTATAGGTGTACAACAACCTTTGTGGATATGCATGCAGACCCCTTATTGCTTATGTGATCCACTGAGGGATTTAAACATACCTTTGGAAATGTGATTATCAAAGGAGAGATGACGTACCACTTGGTTGCATGTACACATCGGTACATGTTCTTCATGTTGGTAGCTACTACCTATGTGGTACTGTGGGGATACTATTTTCTGTAAAGGTGGATGACTATGCTTTGGTTGGCTTATAGCTTTACAGCATGGGTTTGACAACAGGGATCTGTCTGTGTGATACCCTTGTGGAGGATGTGTGTGTCATCTGGAGAATGTATTATAGGCCACAGTATGCATCACCACATGTGGACGGACATATCCCTATTGTGATTGCTTGTACCTAAGAGAGCTATATGCCAAACAGGAGTGGTCTCAGTAATGTGTGCAGGTGAATACCACTGGTTACTGGCTTAGTATAGTACCTGAAGTGTCCAAATGTTACTGTCTGTCCTACATCTGTGTGTCAGTTGTCAAGACATCATCTAATGATTGGTTATGGTCAGGCTGTTGAAGATGTGTATACTACCAGAATGCAAATCAATGACAGATATTAACAGTATCACCCACAGCAGTGTCTAGCCATGTCATACACACATGTGTAGTCAAGTTCTGAAATGTGTGTAGTACAATGCATACTGGCCACCAATCGAGACTATGGAGTGTTACTGTGTAATACAGGGCATGTCACCCTGCCCATGTGTCCACTATGCATGTACATGCAGACAGTGCACCTCCACCCTGTTCACAAATGTACACCTGCAAATCTGTGCCCCACACATACTGTCCACTCTCTAACACATGCTGCCAATACTACACACATCAGCCAAGTGGCATGTGGGCAGACTATACACTAATGGAACTAACACTGGTGTGAACACTACTACATTGACAATCATAGCTTACATGCATCATGCCTGCTCAGCCACACCTTCAAGCATATCATCACACTCTACTGCTGACAACATGCTAACATTGCTATACTGCTATTAAGTCACCCTGTGCATCAGCACCATGGTAGCCTGTTCCTGCATCGATGTCACAGATGACAGAAGGTGGCACAGGATTCATCATATGCACAGGGTGTGTATTTGGTTTGCCAGAGGCCTACAGTGAGCCATACAATCGACATGTATGTGTTTGTGTGTGTGTGTGTGTGTGTGTGTGTGTGTGTGTGTGTGTGTGTGTGTGAGGGCCAAGAGTACTGCTATGGGCCAATGTTGATGTAATGTGTGTGTGTATGTGGTAGCCCTAGGTGTGTTGTTTATGTGTGTGTGTGTCTGCATGCACACATTTCCACCATGTGGCTGCCATATACATGTATTTGTGGGACAGCCACAGACTGTACCTGCCAGGCTTTACAGATCATCGTCTCTGGCCATGGATACAGTACCTGTGCTTGGCAGGGGTGCTACTGATACTATCAGGTACTAAGCCTGACTGGGTGCTATCCCCAGAGGTAGATGGATGTACACTGGACCCAAGTCCCTGCTGGGACTGTCCAGAGCCACGTGCACGTGGTCTTCTAGGACGGTCTATGGACAGCCCAACCCCAACATTGCTGGGGCTGGTACTGGCACTATGGCAGCGGTTGTGACTTGAGGGATGTCCGCGGTGACTGCCAGCTGCTGATGTTGCTGGTATATGTCCACATCGACGTCTCACCCGTCCCGCACTGTCCCGACACATGGACATGACATTGCGGAGAACATCTAATGTCTCATCCCAATGTCTATCCATGACCTCAGTGTAATTATGGATGGCACCTGCTAGGTCACGGATACTGTCATTTAACGCAGTGTTATGTGTCCTCTGTGCCCTTAGTCCCTGTCTGGTGTACCGTTCCATACATGCCTGTGCCTCCATGACAGCCTGGAACATGCGCGAGGTTGTAAGACCTGTGGCACGTCTTCCAATGGCATGATGGCCAGCAGTGCTCTGACGAGAACCCCTGGACATCTGCTTATGTGGTACCCTTCCAGACATCTGGGTATGGCTGCTGTGTTGGGATGCATGTGCCATAGATACCACACTGTCATGGCCACTGCCGGCTGTACGCTGTCCCTCAGCTAAGGGCATTGGTGATGGATGTATTGGCAGTATGACTGTGTGCATGGATGGGGTGGACACTTGTGTACTGTCGATTGTTGGCTCAATGACAGACCCTGGCAAACATGCCTGTGCCTCAACACACCTATCATCATCATCACTATTATGCTCAGTGACATCAGTTTCTCTGCTGCAGTGAACCAGCCCAAAATCAGCACCTGTGAGAGGGAGACAGGAAACACACTTTATGACCTGTACATGATGTCTGCACACATGCACACATGAACACATGAACACATGAACACATGCACACATGAACACATGAACACATGAACACATGCACACATGCACACATGCACACATGCACACATGAACACATGCACACATGCGCACATGAACACATATACACTCCTCACTACCACAGACACACACAGACACACACACACCAACAGCAATCCAGAACATACTCAATAGCGTGTGATGGTGGGGTACAGTATCACAAGCCAAACATTTATATCAAACGTGACAGCATGCAGGGTGTGTGTTGCTCAACAGCATGCACTGTGAGTGTAGACAGCCCTTGCTAATAACAGTATACATGGTTTTGATGCATGTTTGTTTTGTTCAGTGATTGGCCTCACCCTGGAACGCAATGTGTACATGGACACAAAATTGCTGTGCAAGTATTAACGTCTCTGCAATGCCCTGTGCACCATCACTCACAGATATACATACCATGGCTGGATGTGTATCAGGGTGTCACATAGATATCCATTTCTGATTAGAGCATCTGTGTCTTTAGCAGACAATTGTGGACACAGGTTTAGCACATGCATGCTATGTATACACACAGGATGAGTGGTGCATGTATACCTGATGGAATACCATTGCTCAACACAGACATTGTACAGTGGCTATGGTGAGTGTAGGACATATTGTGGACATGCTAGTGCCAAGCATGACATGGCATGCTACCACACAACTGCAACATTAAACCTCACACATACACAATGTGTGTCATGTGACCTATACACTCAATAGTATTACAAGACATGTGTGTCACTTTATACAAATGGTGATTGCTATGCAGATTGTATATCAGTTTATATGTTTGCACACACACAACATTGAGGTGCATAGCAATTAATGATATGTGTAGTACTGTGGCCACTGTAACTGGATGTGGTGTAGTACCATGTGACATCATCATGTAGCATCATGTGGTCACTCAAGGCTACTAATGTGTGCCAGACTGGCACATAGCATGCTGTACCTGAACTGCAGTACCATGGCTACATTCACCATTTCATGGACAGTTGTTACATGGGTTCGTAAGGTGCACAGTAGGGGGCATTACCTAACATGAATGTGTTATGTGTTGAAGAGTGTCGCACAGCCACATGAGAGGACTCTACCCCTCAGGTATGTTATGTGTGCTGTGTGGATGACATTTGGGATACTGAAGTGTGACCTTACAGCATGTGTATGAATACGCCATGTGTAGCATGTTAACATGTACTACGTATGACACAGTTGTGTGTGTTGTGTGCATGTGTATCGACTGTGCCTATCCAATGTCCACTACAGTATTGCCACAATTGTGTGGGATGCTCTGTGTATTGCACATGTTTGAGTCAGCTACTCACGTTACTGAGATGTGCATAGTCTCACAGCAAACATGCACAGCATGCATTATGTGCTGGTGTGTGACGTGTACATGGCCTACACCTCTCCTATGACATGCACATTTATTTAGCAATAATAAATGTAGAACACACTCACTAGCATGGGTCTACTGCCTTGCTGTCACACCAGAGGGGCGTACAAGGATATGAGACAGTTTGTCAGTGGCAACAACTGTGGCACTGCTACTGTGTGTTTGCAATCTTACAGTAGTACAACTGTTGACAGTCACAGGCCTGCATATTATATTCCAAAATATTATTATTGCACAACACTAGGCACCACATCTTGTAACTACACACTACACATCTCACATAAGCATGATCTATCAATAGAGGTAACAGTAGTGTATAGCTATGCCATGTTACCTGCATGCTCCATGTCAACTTGATGGGTGGCTCCGGTCTCTCATGATGATGTATGTCAGTTGTTGTTGTTGCTGTTGTTGGCCAGGATCCACCTGGCTCAGGAGCAGCTCCTCCACTCTAGTGAGGGAAGGATGGATGGCTACCCCACCACCTGTGGCAAGCTGTTGTCTAAGGATATCAGACGCATGCTTTTCCCTCTTTTGCAACAGTTTCTTCCTTCTGTTGTGCAGTTTGTTTATGGTAGAGGAACACTAGATTGGCTTCCTTTTCTTGGAGGATAGCATCTTGGTTCTGTTTAGGATAGCACGATGCATGCAGTCATGTAAGTGCTTATAAAGTGCAATTGTGAAGGATTCAGTAGTTGTAACTGTATTGTCCATCTGCATGGGTGTCCTGCAGTTCAGCACTTCTGTCTTAAGAAGCAGGAAGTTGGCTTTGGAGACATTTTTTAACATGGTTTCCTTAATGAGGGTGTGGGTGCAGAATGTGGATATGTACGGTAATTAGCTTATGGTCAGATGGGACCAATGAGGCGATGACTTCAGGTGTGGAACAGCGGTCACATGGGACAAACCAAACCCCATAATCAACACAAATAACCACAAAGTGAGCTAAATGCTACTCATTGCCAGAAATCTCAGCCTCCAGATGCACACACTCGAGGCACTTCTCATTATGGAGAATATTGATATCTGTGCAATAACAGAAACCTAGTTCAAGGCTCCAGACAGCACATCAACACTATCAGGATACTACTCATTCCATATCTTCCAGCATCAGAACCTGAATCATAGCACATAGGGTGAGGATGTATCCATATTCATTAAGGATACCTACACCTCTCTCTACATGCTCTCTACAGGATATGTACCCATAGAATGTTGCACAGCAACGTTCTTCACACTCCACAGAGGTGGGGCCACAAAAACCCCTTGGCCTTCATGCTCTATGAGCCTGATGAGTGTGTTCTGCAAGGCAATGGAGCCAATCATAAAGGAAGTCAACAATACAGAGATTGGGAACCTTCACACAGTTGAGCACACCCAGTTTGGCTTCATCAAATGCAGACCATGCCTCCTGAACTTGGAGGATTTCTTTGATAGTTACCCAGGCTACAGATGATTGAAATGAGCTCAACACATCCTACCTATACCTCGCTAAGGACTTTGACACCATTCCCCAGTCAGGTATCATAGATGAACTCACCAACCTAGCCATGAATCCATACATCACAAGATGGATTGCAAACTGGCTCACAGATAGATTCCACACATTAAGAGTTGCTGGCTACATGTCAGACTCTACACTGGTAACGACTAGTGTCCCCCCAGGGTTCAGTCCTGGGGTCCCTCCTGTTTGGTATAGACTTCTCAAATGTACATGCCAACAAAGGAGGGTTGTGGTTGACTAAGTTTGCTGGGAACTGTAAAGTGTTTGCCATAATAGATTCCCTGGAAGACAGGCATATTCTCCAGAAGAGACTCTATGAGACAGATGTGTGGTGTCAGAATCATGGCCTCAAGCTCACTGTGGAGAAATGCATAGTGATCCTCTTTGTTGAAAACAAAATACCCACAAACTACCACATACATGTTACCCCCTTAAAAATGACAAGGTGATAAGGGATCTGGGGACACAAGTGGATAGTCATCATTCCTTTGACAACGATGTTGCCAAAGTGATTGGGAGATCCTATGTGACCCACCTAATCAACAAAGGGTTTGCATCAGGATCCAAAGAGGTAGTGTTGGCTTTCTACTCTTACGTCATCAGACCCGTCATTGAGTACAGTGCATCATTTTGGATGTACTCAATTAAGCATATCCAGCAGCTGTAGAGACCACATAAGTACCTCACCAAGAGGATTACTGGCCTCAAACAGTTGTGTTATGCAAAACAACATACAGAGCCATGAGCAACACATAACTGTTGAACATGCTCCATCTACAGATAACAACATTGAGTCACCCTACACATTCCAGGGATATGAACCTCATCACAATGATGAATACAACATGCTGGTGGGATAGAGTACCATCCCAGACACTTGCCTTACTGTGTAACAGAGTCCCAATGTGCATCAGACAGAACCCCTCGCTGACACTCTTTAATTGGAACCTTGATGAGTGGATGGGAAACAGACAATTCATGCCAGGCATCACATCAGCAGCCCCATTAAAAAGGAGCTTAGGGTACTAACTATTAGAACTAGGCCTTGGGAGACTACACAATAGTGTGATGAAAGATGCACAACTTGCGTAGGCTGATATATGCCTTCATGGAGATAGTCTACTACATACCTATGAACCTATGTGACAGGTACATATCTACAGATAGTAGATGTGTACTTCATTGTACAGTCATGTTGTACAGCAGGCACATGGACCACATACACTGTATTGTTTACAGATACTGGTGGCTGTTATGTACAGTGGGAGAGATGTGCACCTCATGTCTTTCGTGCCATTGGGATGTGTGCTGGGTGGGACAGTCCTGGATGGCTCCCTGTCATGGTCACCCTCTTACACACATCTCTGCCCATCCATCTTTGGCTTATTATACTGTGTGCCCCCTACATATATATAGGTACATAGGTAGGTATAGGCTATCTGCCTGAAGGCATATATTAGTATGGCCAGAGTGTGCAGCTATCACCACCCATGGAGTTAGTTCCCTAGGCCTCTGTGTAGTACAGCTGATGAAGTGATCCATGGTGTGACAGTTCAGTTTCACATGCACTCATCAAGGCTCCTCTGGAAGAAAGTCAGTGAGGGACTCGGCTTAATGTCAGTTGGGAGCCTGTTCCAAAGCAAGGGAAGTCTGTGAGTTAGTAATGTATCCCTCCAACATGTTCTATTTAATGTTGTGATGATGATATCCCTAGAGCATGTGGTACAGTGAGCTTGGGTTTACTTCAGATAGCACATGTACATCAGTTCTGCATTGGACATGGACCTGTCTGTTGGGCAGAGATCTCCTGAGGAGACAGTATGCAACAGAGTACAGATTGAGTTAAATTCAGTCTTGTTGCATTGTTGAGGTACTTCAATGGTCTTTCCAGCTGCTGAAGGTGCCTAGTCAGATTCATCGCAAGTGTGTTGTGGTACTCTCTGACGGGTCTGATGACTGATGAGTAGAGGGAACCTCCTTTGACCTACATGCAAAGACCATGGCAGTTTGTGTGAACACATAGCATGATTTTCTAACCACTTTGTGAATGTGTTTCTGGAAGTAGAGATGACTATCCACATGTGTCCATAGATCCCTTATTATCACCTCCATATTTAGGGTGTTGGCGCCTATGTGGTATTTGTATGACTGTAGCTCGAGGCCATAATTTTGACACCACATCTGTCTGACTGAGAAGACCCCTTTTAAGGATGTCTCTGTTGTCCCAAACACTGATTATGACAACTTTTTTGCAGTCATCCACAAACTTTGCTAAACATAGCCCTTGTGTGTTTGACTGTATTTCTGAAAAGTATACACCAGACAGGAGGGGTCCCAGGACTGAGCCATGGGGGACAGCAGTTGTTACCAGCTTGAACAGGAGACCACAATTCTTACCTTGTGGGCTCTATCTGTGCCCCAGTTGGCAATCCATCAGATGACATACATATTTATGCACAGGTTGATAATTTTGTGGATACGACATGTGTCTGGGATGTAGAAAAAGGGCTTTTCAAGGTCTATGTGGGACGTGTGTAGCTCATTTCATTGATGTATGTCCTAGGTGACTGCCTTGAAAACAGTCTATCAGGTCTGGAAACCATGATCTGCCCCTGACCAAACCAAAATGGGTAGGGTTGGGTGTTTGTAGACTCCCAATAGCTCTGTTTATGAGTTCCATCATGATGGACTCTATGGCCTTGCAGGTCAGGCTTAATAGGCTTATAAGACAATAGTTCCCATGGTCTGTTGTGCACCAACACTTGTGGAGTGTGCCAAACGTTGCTGTAACCCATTCAACAGTTTCATATCCTGTACAGGGGGTGAGTCTCAACAGACTGTTCAGGTGCAGGGTCTGTTTGTTTAGGAGTTCACATATGACACAGCTAGGGAAACCATGTCATCCCATAGACGCCGTGTTTTTAGGTTTGGAAAGAGCTGTTTAACCATTGTATATGTGATTTCTGGGTTTTCACAATCTCCAGGTATGATAATGGGCCCTTTTGTCAGTGAGAGGGGGGTAAATATGTACGAACCTGTCTGACAAAATGTTGGCAATGTCAGTCATGTACATGTATTCATTTACACTTTGCAATGACTCAGAACATATATGGGTTTACATTGATATTTATGACATAGTGAAAGAAAGCTTCATGGTTCTCTATGGACTCTTTGACAATATTTTTGCCAGAACATGGATTGGATAATGTTAGGAGTGATCATTGTTTATTGATGATACTGATCAGAGATTTATTGATCTTCTTTGAATTTTCACTTTCTTTGAACAACTTAAGTACTTGTAGTACATAGTTTGATTATGACAGGAGTCCAATATATTATATGGGTCTGTTTTCATATAACTGTGTGCGCAAGGCAGGATTGGTGAATAGTGACAAGTTTCTGGGGTAAGAACTGCAACTGCCAGATATGTGTGGCCCACTGCTGTACTCAGACATGGCCTAAGTGTGTGAGCATGCCCAGTATGACCTTTCAGTATGTTGCTGACTGAAACTTGCTAAATTTGTTTGTGTGAGCATGCCCAGTATGGACATATATACTATATGTGTGTGAAAAAATCAAGTTGGTTTTTACTTCAGGGCTCACCTTTGTGTTGTACATCGACAGGAAGCACACTGTGCCTGCAGGGCTTCCATGAGTCACTTTGAATAGACTTATCAACATTTCTACATACAGGGGGGACAGCTATTAGTTGTACATTTCTACCCAGGGGGGCACACCTGACTGTTACTGTGGGTGTACATAGGATGAGGGGTTCAACTGACACTTATACACATTTGCTAGGCCTGTACTCCATTTCAGTCTGTACTGTTGCCTATCGTACTGGCTTGAGGCATACTACTGTACTACTGATCTTAGCTTCCAATTTCACATACATTAGTTTGTGACTTCATAGCCTACCCAACCCACATCACACTGCCTGGCCTGCTGTTATCTGTCTGCATAGGCCTGGGGGGAAGTTACTCATATGCCTCTTCAGAGGGCATGGTACAGCATTTTTTGTGTTTGTGTTAGTCTACAATTGCCCTGCTGTGTCTGTGCCAGTGAAATGCTGTCATGGCTTAGTGGTTCAGTACTGTGGCTATAGTGCACAGTATCCTGAGTTCAAGACCCGTCACTACTTTTTATTTTCCTGCTGGGCAGACCAGACTGCTTAAGGAACAGTAAAGCAGGTGTGAGCGTGTTTACCTGACTTTGTTCAACTTTGCCCAACGTTGCCCGACTTTGCCCAACATTGTCCAACATTGCTCAATGTTGCCCGACATTGCACTAGTTAGCGTGGTGTGCAGCTCCACACAATTGTGTTTAAATATGCTGAATAGTGGTAAAATGTGTTTAGCACTGCTTTATATTGCTTAAAATAGGGCAATCATGCCTCAGGTGGTGCTGCTGGGCTGCCTATGTTGGATGCACATAGTACACTCCCTATACATGTTTGAAAACAGGTAGTGTCAAGTTAGGCAACCCTTTTATTGTATGTGTGAGTCAGAGAGAGGTGTCATTTCCAGGGTTCCTACTGAGTCAGTGTATGTGCTATGCGTTGCCTCTTTGCCAAGGCCAAGGCATACTGGGCATGCCTCCTTCTGCCTACTGAGGCAGGCTCAGGTTGTTCCTCCTCTGAGTCACATTGTGCCTGTGCAGGCATTGGTAATGGTGGGGGGCTGTTTGGCCCTGCCCCATGCTGTTCCTGCTGCAGCTGTTTTCACAGGATCATACTGTGTAGCATGGCACATACCATGAAAATTTGGGTACATGTAGTTGGTGAGTACTGCAAGGCTCCACCAGATGTGTCCAGGCACCGGAACCATGACTTGAGCATCCCAAACACATACTCAATAATGTTTTTTGTTTGTGCGTGTGCCTCACTATGGAGTTCTTGTTCGGGTTTGTGTGCATTTCTGATGGGTGTCTTCAGCCACGTCTCCAGTGCGTATCCAGCATCCCCCACTAGGTGACTGCCAGGGATGTCCCCACTGGAAAATCTCTGGTACAGCTGCATCAGATGCCAGATGTGGGAATCATGACAGCTTTCAGGGCAGCCAGCACACACATTCATTATTATGCCCTGGGCATCGCACACAACCTGGCAGTTGATGGAGGGGAAGCCCTTGCGTTTAATGTAGACCCTAC
>NC_056737.1:572979579-573009579 GCF_019279795.1 Protopterus annectens
TCAAAAGTGTCCTTAATATAGTTGCTGGTGTTTGTTACTACTTTTTGTAAATGTTTGTCAACAAAAATCGACAAACTCTCAGTTTTGCTATTAACACTAGACACTATGGGTCTTAATGGTGGATTATGTAATGATTGAAGTTTGTTAGATTGACTGTTACATAATTCAAGGGGTTTTGCCCTTTCTTCAAGTTTATGCACCCCAGGGTGTGTGGTAGGCCCAGACCCCCCCCCCATTAACACTGCATTTTGTTTTGCTTTTGGTAATTACAAATATAAGCTATTGGTTTACATTAGCAATTACCTTTTTAGTGATTTTACTGGTGGTAATCACCATTCAGTTTGTTCAGTGTTGGACGTTCTGTGTTTCTTACACCAGCAACTATTGATTATAAACTCATATATATATATATATATATATATATATATATATATATATATATATATATATTGATACACACACACACACACACACACACACACACACACACACACACACACATAAACACAAGCACAGGCAGACATACGCATATATGGATCTATTAATTTATGCAGTACAAACTTTTAAAAATTTTGCATTAGAGTACAACTACAGAAAATCTATCAGGTTTAGTCCCATCAAACTGAAGAATGACTTGTACTGTTTGTTCCGTTATGCCAGGCAAGTTTATATGGATTTTGTTTTACACTGCTTATAATAATAAATTAATAAAACTGCTTACAATATATGTAATTTATGCCATGTTTTACCATAGCTATCCTCTGTGAAAAAGTCATTGTTTTATCTAATATGTTGTTGTAGATTGAGTAAAAGCACCAAGGACTATTCTAAAATGGACAGTCCTCAGCTTTCTTGTTTAGTGCCTCTGTACAACAGTGTAAAGGAACATGATATGAAAATAAAAACTCTAGACAGAGCACATATATGGACATGCAGGTACAGATAAACACAAATGTACATACACACAGACACAGACACAGACACACACACACACACACACACACACACACACACACACACACACACACACACACACACACACACACACACACACACACACACACATACATAAACACAAAATGTAACTTGAGGACATAACAGAATTTTGCACTGCATACACATACCTGTAGACATACATAGAGACACATACAGTGTTGTTCAGGTGACTGTAGATATGATGGAATGTGTTAGTATGTAACTATAGAATATGATAATCTATGGTGGAAAAAAATTCCAGACTGCCTGTGCATATGCCCCATTTGTATCATTAGTAGTGCATGGAACCCTGTGATTATGGTCTGATATCGGTGATAAAGACAAACACCTTTCTGATATCAGAAAGGTTCTTAAGATTTTGTTAAGTACCTCAAATACTGTTTAGGTTATGTCTTACACTGGGGATGAACAGAGGGCAATGTTGGACAACAAAGAACAGCAGCAGACGTTTAAAGCACCTTTTAAAAGTTGTTGGAACTTCATTCTGACACTCTTACAAACAAAAAGTGTGGAAGAATAAAGTGTCTAACAGCTTTAAAAGTTTTCAGTTTTCAGTGCAACACTTTGATTCTACCTGCTGTCTGACAGTGGTAAAATGATGCTTTTGGAAGCCAGTAAAATACTTCATGTGCCTTCACTTTTTTTTCTGTTACTGGTAGTACATACAGCAGATAAAGCTCCATGCAATACAATAAATGTTATGGTTTAAGTATTTTTGTTTGGCTTTGGTTTACCCTGGGGTCTTGTTTTTGACTGCAATGAATTATGATTGGGTCCCACACTTTATTATGTGCCTGGGGTCTTGTTTTTGACTGCAATGAATTATGATTGGGTCCCACACTTTATTATGTGCTCTTGACATGGATGTCAAGATTCACTTCTCAAACTTTGCTCTTGAGATGAATTTCTTGGCATCTATGTCTGGAACACATAATATGTCAGTTATGCTTGGAAACCCAGTCATGATTCTCTATGTTCAGGATATGTCAGTTTATGTTACTCATCTCTAAGGAAACTGGTGGGAGAGGTCCAACTTGATGTTTATATAGACAAAGTAAAATGAAGCTAACCATGAACAGCACTAATCTTCTCCATAAGGGTTGTTGGCTTAAGAAATGTATTCAATGAGGTCTTCACTGGAAACCTCAAGGAGGCTTCAGCTGTACTATAAGGTAATGTGACCCAGCCATACTGTAGGATGAACCCTCCAAGGGCTGGTAAACTACCTTAATGTCACTGACACTGAACTGTGTCTTTAGTCTGGGGAAGTTAGAGACTCCTTTTTTCTTTCAGCCATGTCAACGACTTGCGTATTCACATTATTAATGATGTCTTTGATATCCACATCACTACCATATAAGAACTTACACATATTTCACTTTCCCTGTACTACATTGTAGAAATAACAACATCTATCTTTTGTTGTTACACCACATAATAAACATTTGTTTGGCAATAAAATCAAGTTATATAAGCACTGCAGGATCCAATAAGGCAGACTGCTTTGGTTATTCAAGGGACTGCCTAGAAGTCACCATTTTCCAGAGACTAAATAATATTAGTAACAGAGATTGGTAGCAATATTGCAGTCTGACCTAGACTTCTATTAAATGTCCACTGTAGGACTATCCTCAAAAGCCTAGCCTTGTCAAGATAGTTTGTATCTTTGTTATGCAGTAACTATTGACATGAAGATGTGCATTTATTTTAAGGTGTGCTGCTCCCAAGCAATGTATCTAGGCTGCAAATGTACTTGGTCCCACAGTTGCAGCAGTTAGCACATAGAACTTACATATTTTACTGACTGCATATGTTGTGTGGTTAATATGGTCAATATAAAGGCATTAATACCTGATGAGTCATTAGATTACCTTCCAAGCTAATGTCTACAGCTTCAAAGTTCAGATGATTTTATGCAAACTAAGTCTCTTCACTGTGCAATGTGTTTAAAAATGTATTTCTCTTCCAACAGTGGTTCTAGTTTTCTGTGATCCTAAAACTTTCTCAAGTAATCCTTTACATTATGACTAATAAAATATTAAATTTCATCCCAATTAGGACAGTATATAGATTCACTTATCTGGTAAGGAAGCACCTTTACTGTAGCATGGTTGACACTTCTAGTCACACTCATATAGCTTCCGTCCATACATCCACTAAGGTGGAGTTATACACAGGACATGCATAATTATTTCTATAAAAAGGAATGCATATTGCAGCAAATTTCCCATTTAACAAACATATTATAAATAATTCCGTTGTGATATCCATGACCACATAATTTTTTTCCCTTTTCAACTAAAAACATTTACAAAAAAAAAATGAACTGTGACAATGCACTTTCAGTTTTACCTTTTGAGGTACGTAGTTCATAAAAGTTGGATATTGCTCTGTAATAACACCTCTTGTTCCAGTTACACTGTTTTATATTTTTTTCTATTTCTTTTGCTTTTCTGACTACATTTTATCTGATCACCATGGCTTAGAAATTACTTTTAACCATGCCCTCTCCGTTTATACCATACTTTCCCTGATGTCACCCCTCTGTAGTACTGTCATTCTTATGTACTGTGTCCTCATGTGCCATATGCAGTGGTTATCCTAGAATATCCAAGGCACATGGGCCTCACTAAAATGTTATACATGTCAGAGTTATTTATATAATAAGCACACTTACACAATCAACCATAGAGTTAATTATGTTAGGTACACAGTAGAATTTGTAGCAATAAAATAGTTTTTCATTATATAAAATACACTTTGAGTATAATAGAAAGGGTCATGAGGCTGCTTGAGTTCATTACCATGAGAAGCCACCTGGACATTTACTTGAGCTAACAATCCAAGATCATGAGCTGAGTGTGTGTGTGTGTGTGTGTGTGTGTGTGTGTGTGTGTGTGTGGTTGTGTGTATACACGCGTGTGCCAATCATTCTGCTAATTATTGTTCCACTGTGGCAACCCGTAATGGGAAAAGCCAAAAGGAGAAGAAGAAGAAAAAGAATCCCACTGGACTGATAGAAGCCATTTCCTTATATTAAGTTCTTATAAGTTCACAGGTAAATACTAGGCTATCATCTGCAGACTATTACAAACCTAGACAACAACTAGACATCAGAATTAAACCCTGTACCTTGTATATGTGGGATAAAGACCTTAACTATTATGCCAAACCCTCCTCTCCACTTTTTATTTACTAAATTAACATAAATGGAACTATGAAGAGCAAAGGTTTCCTTTTGTTTCCCATCCCTTGGGTGTCATGCAGTTCACTTTCTGGGTCTCCTTTAAATTTTCAAATGACCACAACACTGAGAAGCAGAAGACCAAGCCCAGAACAGCGAATGATCAAAACATCAAAACATGGTGTTAGGTGCTTGAAATCACTTTACAGCAGGAAGTTGGTTTTGTCCTTTCTCAGCTGTTATAGATCTTGATGTTGGTATCTGTTATTAGCAGGGGGTGTTGGGGTGCAGCTCTCCCACACACATGGGGAATGCAGGGGTCTTGCCACCTGTACAAAAGATATTTTAGAAGTTTTGCTTTTGACTTTGATGTTTTGTTGTTATGCTGCTGTGAGCATGTTTGCATTGTGTGCTTTCGAGTATGTAAACTAGATCACATTTTCTTATGCCAGTTTAGCTGACACTTAGGAGGTCCTTAGTTAGTATTTAACCTTACTTATCAAATGCTGGCAATTAAAAGAAATAATAACTATGTACTCCAACACTGAACTGCATCTATGTCCACAAGGATTTAAGACTACATGATTACATCCCAAACCTGAAAGCACAAGTAAAATTTTCTCTGCCAGCAGTATGTGTTTGTATGCTGGTTATGTGTTTTCACCTGATTCGCCACTGAATTTCCTGTATCTACCTTCTCTGATCAAACTATACAAAAAAGGCAGTGTTAAAAGAACTTTATCAGGCAGTTTCATTGTAGCTCCTAACATCATATATACGATATAGACATACAAATGTGTATTTTTTCTGTCTATATGTACCAACTTGGAAATGTGTTTTAAGACATTATTGTCTGTATATACAGGTCTGGAAAATTTTAATTTAGCAAAAACCCATGAATGAAGAGGATAATGCTGGATTTGACCATTGATTGGCCTGGTTTGCTGCAAAAGGGCAAAGCCAGAGTGATTAAACAAAGCCAACTATGAGTAAATCCAGCATTACTCACAGATAGGCATCGGTTATTGCTATTATACAATGACATTATTTAATATAATAATTTCCTAACTTTTCTAAACAATGTTATTGTAAAAAGGAATTTTTGTGTTCTTTCATGGGTTCTTTTTGAAAAGGAACATATAAAATGTATATACTGCACATACGTTCAGCCTGTTTGAGCTGATGCTTGCATGATTCAGTATAGCAAGCCATTTTTATTTTTATGTGAGTTACTTATTTAACATTCCCATTGACTGGCATTTAGCAAGCCTTTTCTGTTTTTATTTTATTTTATTTTTAATTTTGTTATTGTGTGTTGTTTTTATGTTTTATTTTTTGAATAGGAATCGTGAAGTCCACATGTATTCTAATATATGAGGATGTGTGTGGATTTCCAATAACATGGCAGCTATTTTTTTTCGTAATATTTATGATTTTTTTATTTCTTTCTTTGGCGGGAGGGTAGGGTGGCAAGACAAACTTCCACACTTCTGTTTAATAAATGGTTTATCCTGTTTACAAACAAGAGGACATGGCAGCTGTATTTATTTATTTTAATAGTTACGCTGCCTGAAGTCTAGCTTGTTTTCTGTGCTTCATGGAGATGGGGATACAGCAGCTGTAGCTAATGAATATTTAAATATACTTCCTGAGTTTGTGTCTTTGCCCCTTATTATTTTCAGCTCTGTCCCTTATTCTTGAAGAAATTAGCTTTTGAGAACTATGGCTCAAATGACAACAAAAATTGCTGTAGAGTTTACTTAAGCAAAAATATGTTGATTTATCATCCATGCACTAAACAGAAGACTGAAATAAGCTGACAGGTCATACCTGTCTCCCTTAACCAAAGACTATATTAATTTATGGTTCAAAAAACATTTCTATCATGAAAGACAGTAAATATAACAGTAAGAAATGTAAGGTTCCAGATTTAAAAAACATAAAACTTGTAGCCCAATTTCAATAAAAAACAATAGCACTGTGAAAATAAAGTTTAATGCATTATTTATTTTTATAAATGTATGGATGCGACAGAGCAGTTACATTAGTTATGTGATAAAAATTGTGAATTTTTACTGTTAAATATTTTAGATGTTCTTTTCTAAACATATTCATAGGACATGTATCACTTGGACTAACATTACATCTTCAAGAATACCACTGTTTTTGCCACAAATAATCAGGTTTCATTTAATATTGTGCAAAATATGTACTGCATGTTATATGTTCAGTTATTTTTATTGTAATACCAGTTAGTTAATTAAAAAGTAAGTGCCCTGCTTCCTGAACAGGTTTCACTGCATTTTTTTCCTGAACGTAAGAATACTCCCACTAGAGACTAGTGATGAATTACTTAATGTAGAAAAGCCTTTTGCATCACATGCGACTGCAATGTTTTAGGGAATTTCTAAAGAGGTAGTTCATAGCTAGACATTCTCAATTATTTCACTTCAGATACATATGGGCAGTGGTAACAAATATAGCAACAATAATATATTCTAGTAAAAACAACCCATATGTTGTAAATTTTAGCAGGAAATAATGTGGTGTAACATATATTCAGGGTCCAGAAGAGCTACAGTAAAAGGAAGGAAGGAACAGAATCCATCATTTCATAACAAAAAAAACATTACTTGTTTTCTTTTGGATTGGCTGGAAAAAGAAAGCAAAGGAAAATGCAGGATATGTAATGATATCAAGTTACAAGTAAGTAAGCATGAAATAGGAAAAATTCTTTATTAATGTTTTTGCTGTCTTCAAACTAAAGAAGACAGAAGCAGATGGCAAACTAACTTGCAAAAGTAATGTCAAGGACTTGACATGCATCCATTCAAGAAAAGGAAATACTTGAAGAACATAGTAGCCCCAATTTAGAAAAAAAAGATACATGATATAAAGGATTGCATAAATCCCCGAGGATTTAAAGTGCCGAAGACTAAGCAGATAGTTCTGTTCAGTGAGTTGTTAGACACTGCAGTGATCCCTAAGGGCTAAAAGATGATGAATGCCTCTTTCTGCAAAACAACAGAAGTAAAGAAGAAAATGTCAGGCCTGTTCATCTGACCTCTACATTCAGAAAGATTAAGGATGCAATTCTCAAGGAAAGAAATACAATATAGGAATTAGTGGATCTGAAGCATGACTCTGTCAGACTGATCTGAAAGATTTCTTTGACTTGCTGACTGAGGCATTCGGCCTGAGAAAAGGAAGGGAGTGTGTTCTGTCCACCATGACTTTAGCAAAGCTTTTGATATGTTCCCTCATAGGACACTAATTAGTAACCTGTGCATGTTGGCACCTGCATACAAGGTGATGAAATGACCTGGAAACTGGTTAAAAGGGCAGTCAACAAAGGGCATTCATGAAAATAATCCACTCACATAAAAAGTGAATAAGAATAAGGGTGCATAAGGGACCAGATCTGTGGCTTGTGGTCATAAAAAGCCTCACTGACACTACAGATAGGTAAATTGGATAGGTTTGTTTGCTTGCAGATGAGACCAACATCTGCAACAGGATATATAAGTAGAAATGATGAAAAGGATAAGAGAACCACAAGATATATGGCCATGCACATGAACTCTAACCAATTAGCAAGTATAGAATCCTGTATTTGGAAAGCAGAAACCACAAGATAAGCAATCGGCGGAGACAATTGATAGAATGATGGCACTAAGTAAAAAGATGAGAGATTTGAGAATTATAATTGAAAATGCCTCAAGGCTGTTGTGGTGTAGTGGAAAAAGAAAAGGAAAGTACATAAAATTTTATTCCTTCTGCTGCAGAAGTCTCACCTTGAATTTTAATGTGTAGTTTTGGAAACATCAGCTTTTATCTTTTTTTTATTTACTAACAATATAATCCCAGCAACCACAAGTGCCTCTGTTTTGAGTTAATCTAGCAAAAATGGTATGTAAACTTAATTGCTCAGAGTCATGCAGTCTGCAAGTGTAGACTTCAAGGATTAAACACAAGACTGTCGAATGAAGTGTATTAATCATGCATAGCCTCACCCCTCTGTAGTATACAAAATACCTGTGAAAGAACTGCAGAACAGAACTAAAATACCTCAGAAACATCACTGATAATACAAAGATAGAGCACTAAAGGATTAATGATCACAAACTGAAAACCTGTCATCACAAACCCATGAATGTAGCAAAGAATCTTAGTAACGCATGCTGAAACAAAATAATAAGAACTAAGATGATAGAAACAAGACAAGAGGAATGTTCATTACAGATAATGGGGATGGTGGGGTAGTAAACTGAAGTACCATCTTTTAGATGAGACATTAAACTAAAGCCATAGGTGCCTTATCTGGCAGTAGTTAAGGCAGATCTAAAATATCCCATAACAAATAACAATAAGGAATAGAGGAGTTTCCTTTGAGACCTGAGAAAGTTTTTCTTATTCAGTATAAATACCATCTCTGACCCCCCCCCCCCCATATGAGGCATAATGTTAGTAGATTATACACAGCCAGGAAATGTAATTAATCAATCAATAAAATAAATGCATCATAAATCTGCTGTTTACAGAAAGTGCCTGCAATGTGTGATACATCTTTCCCAAGATACTGCTTGTAGATAGCAGTGATAGACTGAAGCATTCATAAGACCTACATAAAATAAGAAGAGGGAGTAATTTCAAATCTGTTGGAAGCACTTTGATGGTGTCATACATATGCAGCTTTGAAAGCAATGTGTAACAGAGGGCACAGATGGGAGATGTGAATAATATAGTGGAACAGAGGGAGACTGGATGGATAGTAACATTGCAAGCTAATATACATCCAGGGTTGAATGGTTTTGTACCTTTAAAGCCCATCCTGAAGGCTCGTGATTTGTTTAAATAATTTGTTTAAATAATTGGTGACATCATTTGATCATGTTCTCTGTGTTTTTGTATTTATTCAATATGCATTTTAAAGTTTTTCTGTTGGTCTGAAGAAGTGTTCATTGAGGCATGAAAGTGCTAACCTTATATTAAAACCTTTTGGATTTTAAAGATTGTCGTGGTTGGTCTTGTGGATTCTATCTTCTGTGCAGTATTGAATTTGTTATTTCCACAGACTTTCATCACAGTGGATTACCTTCTTTTTGCTGAAAGTGTAAAAAATACTTTGGCCAAAACAATATGCAGATTTTTTTTTTGCTTCACATGTATATCTGAGGTTGCAACACCAACATGAGGGGAGCCTAGTTATTTCCAACAGTATGCATTTTGAAAATTGCATAACAAAATGTGAAGGGACGTGACTGCTTTGATAGTAATGGATAAACATTTTATCACTTCACACTGTTACCTCCACTTCATAGCATCCTTCTTCTGCAGCACTGAATACACAATTGCACTTCTTTACTTTCCTATCCTTATTCCTCCTAACTTTACCATCCTGCTGTGTTTGATTTTACTTCTCATCCATTAATGATACTGTATAATTTGTACTACATGCCTCTCTCTCCTTTCACACATTTTCCTTGCTAATTTTTTTGCCTGTATTCTGCATCTTCATAACTTAGCTTTTCCTCCTCTTCTTGCTCTTTCTCAATACATCACTCCCCATTATTTCTGCATTTGTTTTACAATATAATAATTCATAATATACATACATATACATATATATATATATATATATATATATATATATATATATATATATATATATATATATAGTTCCCCTTTATAATCTCAAAATACTGAAATCTTGAATTTCAGTATCTCAAGACCATAAAGGCGAATTTTTAAAATAGCGAAAGTGCATAATCTTGAATTCTAATATCTCAAATTGGCTGTTATGGCTTTATGCTACATTACGTGCGGTGTTTTGTGTGGATGGTGTATGGTGTCATGTGTGGATTTAGGTGGAATTTAAGGTAAGTGAGTGTTTTGTAAGGGTTTTAGGTGGGAGTTTGAGTGTATGTGAGTGTGTTTGTAAGTTGTACGTGTGGGTTAGGGTAGGCACACGAAAGTATGAGTGTGTAAGTCTTGGATGTGTTGGTGTTTGTATATGTGTGTGTTTGTGCGAGGGACTGTCAAGTGTCTGCGTGTGAGTTTACTTTCTTTTTCTGTTTGTGCAATCTCGGAGTTAGTATATATAAGTAGGGGGTGTGAGGGGTGCAGGGGGGCTTTCCCCTCTGCTTATTTGTAGTATAGGTTGATGTGTGGTGTTATGTTTTTGTGTGTTTTTTTTTTGTTTTGTACTGTGGGTATTGTGGTGTATGTGTGGTGTGGTGTATGATGTGTGTTTGGGATTTAAAATGTTGTGGTTTTGGGCTATCAATGTTTTGTGGATTTACCTTTATGGTTTTGAGATACTGAAATTTGAGATTTCAGTACTTCAAGATTATAAATGGGAACCATATATATATATATATATATATATATATATATATATATATATATATACACACACATATTTATATATATATGTATATGGATTCTGTCTCTACAATTCATTCCCTTCAAAATTCTTATTAGACTTTCTGTTGCCTTTGTTAGACTGATTGCAATCACCTTTATTTATCTCAGAATGTGAATACTGTATTTGAATTTTTTTTCATTTGCTTTATCTACTATTCTGTTTTGTGCCATCATGGTCTACGTCATGCCTATAAAGAAGATGTTAACAAATGTCCAAACAAATAACAAAAGGGTCACATAGTGCTAAAAACAGCTACCCTGGTGTAGCTGTTTTTAGCACTACGTGAGCCTTTTGTTGTTTGTTTGGAGTTTTTGCATCAGGTTGCATGTTCACATACTGTTTGTTTTTTTTTCGCTGTTCAAACAAATAAACTGGGCGGAAGAAACAATCTTTTTCTGCTGGCTACTGTTGGGCTCCTGTTCTGTTTTGGACTGATTTTTCGCAGTTAATAAATGTGAAAATAAATAACATAAACAGATAAGTCAGGACCATTTCACCAAACTTAAAAAACATTCATTTTCAAGAAGACAGATATCTTAAAAGTCTGACTTAATAAATTAATGCTCTTAACACCTGCCATCACAGCAAGTATCTTCTTTGAATCGGACATACCTGAAGGGAAAAAGTATTGACAATCTCTTATATGAGAACGCAAAGATGGGTGTAGCACTGGACATTTGTAGGCGTGTCTAAGGAAGCATATAGAAAGGCTAATCAAGCGGGCAGAAAGGAGACTGCTGAAGTTCACTCCAGATAGATGCAATTTACTTAGCTTTAACTACAAATACCTTGGTGTAGGAGGACTCAAGTCAGTGATGACAGAGCAGGAAATGATCTGAAGATGTTGCCAACACCTGCAATGGAGAGCCAGCAGTAGAGTGGTATAACTGGGGTGTTTCCACAGTGTGAAAGGTTACACTAGCAAAGAAATAATGGGAACACTCTACAAGGTTCTGGTCAGAACATGCATAGAGTACTATAAGCAGTTCTGAAGGCCATACAAGGAAATAATCATTAGGCTGTTGGGAAGAGTCCAGAAGAAAGACACAGAAATATAGATGAAATGGAAGTGTATGACCAGAGACTAGAGGAGGCATAGTGTTTTTCATGAATCCAAAAGAGACAGGAGATGTGATGTAGGTGCTCAAGATCACATCAGGGAGATATAGATGGAGACATCAGTCATCATGAACAGAAAGGGAAAAGAGGACAGATGGAGCACAGTTAGCAGATTATAGGGACTAACTTTGATCTCCAAAAGTAATTTCATGGAGAGGGTCGTTGCTCTATGGAATGGACTACCAAAACTGGTGACAGACAGCAAATCTACAAAAGTATGCAAAATGACATGGGGTGAGTGGAGAAAGGATGAAGAGAAAGGTACAGATGTAGGTGAAGGAGAATGTTAATTGGTCTTAAAGAGAAGACCAGCTAACCTAATCATCTTTTTTTTTTACATCAAGATATTGTAATACAATGTCACATAATCTTAGCAGGGTTAGGTGACAGGAAGACACACTGTTTAGCTGATTAAGCATCTTTACTTTTTAAATTAAAAAAATAAAGGCCTAACAGGAACTTCTTGAGGACATCGAGTAGAGGAAGAGTAAAACGTATTGCCATGTCCTCTGACTGTTTTCATAGCTCCTTGACTTTTAACATATTTTAAAGTGAACTGGTTATGCCCTAAAACATCTCAATTATACTTTGAATTGTTCAGAATAGTTGTGAAGTTGGCTGACATAATGCTGAGTCCCATCAGGGAAGGTTAAGAATACCTAAAAAGAATGAAGCTTAAAGTTAGCCTAGTATTCACAATTTTAGATATATTCATTTAAAGGAAGGGATAACTAGAGATTATATCAATATTTAACAGAATTTTGAGGCTCTGCACTGCTTTGCATCATATCAGTATAATGTTTAAGTTACAGCTTTCCCATTTCCTTATTTCGGAGTTTAAAAATACTTTGACCTGTTAGCATGTCAGTGCCATAATACTTACTGTCACATCATTCAGTCAATTACTATTATGGATCTCTACCTGTGACTCTCTTAAGTTTTGATTTCTGTTTCTCAGTTGGCCATGTATGATGCAGTGATATACCTCCATTGCATATAATAGAACTGGGAGCACATGGTGTGTGACACATCTTGAAATTTTTCACAAAGACAGCAGCCACATATGCAAGGGAATAATATACTTCACTGACGACAGATTTCAGAGATGTACAACACAATTCAATTTTATTAAGTGAATTTTCAAATAGAATATTGCAAAATCAGTGTGCGAGACCATTCTGCAAGTAATAATTTTTGGTTTACACTCTGCAGATAATAATTTTTGGTTTACATTCACATACACGACTGTTCTCACTTCAGTATCTTCAAACTACTCATTCCATGTTGAATTTCATAGAAGATACTCATACTGCATTGTTGTGGTTATATATTCAGTGTAATGGATTTTTAATGTGGTACTTTACATAAAATGGACAATCCATATTTTTGAGATACACAATATGTTAGAACTACGAACATCTCTAAGATATGTGAAATGTTACTTTTTATTATTCATTTATTAATTGGGTAGGCTGACACTGGATACGAGTGTCCTTTTTCAGTGGAAACACGTCAGCACTGTCTGGTTAAGGCTTAGAGTTTAGGTCTGCCCTTGGCTGAATACTGACAAAAAAATCCCTCAACTGTACCACTCCACCATACCTACCTGGCCTACAGAAAGGAAGTAAGAATAACTACCAACACAACTAAGACTACGTATGTTAAGGGAATGAAAGTAACACTTTCCTCAGCCCCAAAACAATTTTGGAAAGTACTCAAGACAGCCTACAGGTCAAATTACAGATTCTAAATTCTCAGTTGTTCACCCCTTCAGGTAACAAGAGCACTGACTTTACCAACTCATATTGGCATTTTCTCCTCACATCTATTGCAAACTTAATGAATAATTTCCTATCCCAAACCTTCGCATACAGCTAAATGACCAACTCTCTTCACAGTTATACCTCTGGGATGATTATTGCACCTCCTTTCACTTTAAAGAAATAACTATCATGAAAAGTGAAGACAAAGCTGGCCTGAACAAGATGCTGCCTGATTCCTTACCTCCGGCTATCTTATACATCAGTATAGTGACTTTGTAAGGTCAGAAATTCCCAAACTGTGAACTAATTGATGAAGATGGAAGGGAGTATCTCAACTTCACAAAATGAGGTGTTGAACAAGTTTAAAAAGCCTCCTCTAATGAAATGCTCCTCATTTTGTTTGAATGGCTCATATCAGTCGGCTCGGAATTGGAATCCCATAATACAATAACAGTGAAACAGCTTTAGAGGATAGAGCATTTAGAAATGGAGAGAGATAGCCTAAATTGACAGGTGCATGAGCTACAGGATTGTACCAGTATGTCAGAAGGGTCAAAAGGTATGCTAAAGAAGGAAAATGTCACTTATGTAAAAAAATGCATGAGAGAGAAAATGGAAGCAGGAGGATTAATGTAAGAATAACGAGAGTTCTACATTCGATACTCAACAGAGAGCTTCGTCCATTCTTGGATCACATATTTAATAAATCAGTGTGCATTCCAGAGTACCTCAACCCAGTGAATGAAAGAGTTCACAGGATAGCCCCAATTAGGAAAGGCCAGAAAGCACCAAGGCACATACTAATGTCTCTGTAATCAGCGAGAATCAGGAACTGGACATGCCAACAAAGCAGATCATCAAGAGGTGTGTGCTGGGTTAACATACTTTACACTTTATCACTGATTACACACAAAGATTGTTCAATCTGAGAAAAACTTTATTCCCAACAAAGAATTAATTAAATTAATTAAGGTTTAGAGTGACACTGGCCTACTCTGCTAGTCTGGTTGCAGAGAAGGAAGGTGCCAAAATCTTCCTACACATACAGGAGGAAGCAGATTTGTTTATTAAAAAGCCAGTGAACATATAGACCACATAACAGGAGGCTCTGAAGAGGACAAATGGACAGATAAAGAAATAAAGTCAGAGATGGTACAACCAAAATGACAGAGACCTGTGACATCCACAATCAGGGGGACTGAATAAGAAAAAACCTTGACAAAAAAGAAGCAAAACACATGGTGATGAAGGGGAAAGACCTGGAATTGAGCCAGAGAGCAACAACAATCACAGACAAGGAGATCGTCAGTTGTACACTCAGCCAGAGCCCAGGGAGGCAACAACAACTACAAATGACACACAAGGACATGATCAAGAAAAATTCACATATAACTCTTGGAGTAAACAAGGTCCAAGGAGCGGGAGAAGGAAATAACAGGATTTTGGAACTTCACCAGAGAATGGAAGAACACCAAGTAGTGAAACATAGGCAGAGCTGTTTTCTGGTTCATCTGATTCAGCAGATGAAATGTGTTGCACTTTGAAAGGTCTACTGAAGTTGGATAAGAGCTAGCAGGAGGATGACTGTGAATTAACATGCACTAAACTTTTAAATACTTTCTCTCCCAAGTATGGGTGCAAATATAACCATCTAAAATGAGGTATGTCTACTATGGAGGTCATAGACTATGATTACCAAGCTCTATAATTAACGTTGCTATCATAACCAACTTGCATAACACTTCATATCATTGTAAATACATTTTTTTATGTATTTCAAGCTAGTCAGTTGTGGAGGGGGTATTCTGTCCTATTAATATAGGAATCATATGGGTAATGTTTTATTTTAGTTTTTAGCATCTTTTTTAAATGCACTTCTGTCTTTTAGCTCTAGGCCTTGCTGGAAACTAAATAATTAAGGTGCAGTGAGGAGGGCATAAAATGGTAAGGAAAAACAGATATAAATATACACAGCATAGGTATCTGTGCAATCAGCCTATACTTACTGTGCATGGTTGTGAATGGAAAATATGTATTTAGAGTTGAGGTGAGCCAAATACAAACAAAAAGACATACTCACACCATACAAGTTAGTTAGAAATAACATATCTGGGATGGAATAACCATTATGGTACACACATGAATTTCATTTAAAGGGTCTTGCAAGAACACTCAAAGAGATTTCCAGAGGAGGCAGGAGTATCCTGGGGAAAGGTTCCATCTAAGTTCTAATAGCCACCAGAGGATCTGTAGCTCAGGCATTAATGGATATACCTAAGGAGCTACCTCCATTCTGGAAGATACCTCTGGAAATAACAAGTGGGTGGGTGCTCAGCACAATGAATACAAGTCCAGTCAAGAAACAGGCTGAGAAGGGCAATGGTTACACTAAAGAAGAATTATAAATTTATGTCTTGGAATGTGGGTGGAATGTAACTACCCCCATTAAAAGTGCTAGGATCCAACAGAGAATCAGGAAGGAGAAAGCACACATAATATGTTTACAGGAAACAAAACATAAAAAGTTAAAAAAGCCAACAAATTTAAGACAAAATAGTACAGAACAATACAAAAGGATCATAAACTGGGGGGGGGGAGTAAAAATGAGTGTTATTTCTGTTTCAGAACCCCATGGATGCAACTATCCCGGAAATGAAAATGAGTGCATATGACAGATGGCTATTATAGGTAGGAAAAGTAAATGGTGAGGACTGGGTGATAGGAAATAGTTATGCCCTTATTGAGGATAATAAGGAAGTTTTGTATATATTTCATTAAACAATGGCTGAGTAGTTATATGCCATCATGTTTTGGAATAGTGGGAGGATATTTCAATTTAGTCATACATAGAAAGAAGGACAGGCTATGCAATAGGCCAGACTATCATATGAACAGTTAAGCAGTGGTGAACGATTGGATAGATATGTTTAGGTTGATAGGTATTTGGAGGGATCTGATGACCCCCTACCTTCTCACATAACCTAGTGGTTTAGGATAGTAGAACAGATGTGTTTTTTTTATTTCCAAAGAGTTCCGTTATAAAGTCCATAGCTCCATATTCAGAAAATAGATCTATCAAACCATGCACCAGTAATGATGGTAATAAATCCTGATCAAAATAATCCAAAAATAAGGGGGTGTAGATGGGCACATTTTAAATGGGAGACAAAACTTGATACCATTATTTCAGAGGTTATTAGCAGATATCTGAGGCATAGTATCTCCTCAGAAAGGATATGGAGGGAGGGGATAAGAGCAAAAATCAATGAAATTGAAGGATTAAGGAGAAAGACAAAAAGAAGAGCATTAGAATGTAAGTGCACTGAGTTAATATTAAACATAGGAACTAATAGTAAAACGGGGTGTGGGAAGAGTTACAATCAAACACAGGAACTAATAGTAAAATGGGGTGGGGGAGGGTTGAGGGAGAGGAAGTTGAAGCTGAGTATGGAAATTAAGCTCATGAAAATAACAAAAGCAGAGGCAGAGTTGATCACAAAAGGTCAATTTTGATGGTCAAATAAGGAGGTTATCCCCAAATGCATTGTATGTGTCTTTGGATATGAGTGCCCTAGAGTAAATATTACTTAGATCATTAATCAGGATGGAAAGGTAATAGCGGGAGATGAGAGCTTATGAGGGGCATTTAGGGAGTTTTACAAGAACCTATAGAGTCTAGCTGATCAGACAGCTGCCTTAACTTGGCACATTCTCACTGCAGAATCCTTATTTCTTTTCTCAGAGCAAGCAAATATATTTGAAAATCTCATCACATTCAACAAAGCAATAAAGACTATCAGCTGTAA
The DNA here is from genome assembly GCF_019279795.1 of Protopterus annectens. NCBI lineage: Eukaryota > Metazoa > Chordata > Ceratodontiformes > Protopteridae > Protopterus > Protopterus annectens. The sequence goes on from NC_056737.1 coordinate 572,996,875, forward strand.
TAAAGCACAGGGACTTGATGGCTTACCCATAATATTCTACAACTGTAAAGGTAGAAAATTACATGAATTCCTAACAGGGCTATGTAATTCAATGGACCACATAAGTAAGAGTAATAAGGATAACAGCCAATCGGTGATAATGGTTATACTTAAGCCTGCTGTGGGAACACCAAACCCAGGTAATTGCAGGCCATTTTCTCTAATTAATATGGATATAAAAACTTTAGCCAAGATTTAATCTCATAGGTTGGAAGCAACCTTACTGGTTCCAGTAAGAGGAGGTCAGAATGGCTTCATGAAGTGCAGGGACATTGTTGATAACTGGTGGAGTTTGATGATCATACACATGATCAGCTGGAGATATGAGAAGCAGGAAGCAGGTATGGCCTTTTCTGACATCATCAAAGCATTCAGCACAGTGGATTGGACTTTTATGATGGAGGTTTTAAGGAAGAGGCAATCTGGTAGGAAGTTTATTGGTCAGTTAAACTCCCTTTACAAAGAGATGACCTTTCAGGTAGTAATGAATGTGGGACTATCAAACAGAACAAATATAGGAAAAGGTACTAGCAAAAGTGCCCCTTCTACTTTGGGATATTTGTCCTAGTAATGCAGGATTTGGCATTACAAGTTAGATGGCAACTAAGACAGAGAGAGAGGTGGCTGAATGAGGGAATAGACAACATGTTCTTAATGTTTGCTGATAACTGCATAGTGATAAGTACCAACTTCCCCAAAGTCTTTGAGAATGTTTAGAGATATTCCAAAGTTTTGGAACTATATCAAGGTTGCGGTTTCACCCTATGAAGTTAGCCCTAATCAAATATAGTTGTACAAGGGGGGAAGCTCAGATGAGCGGCATTTGTATTGCAGATAGTACTAGATAACTAGGTCTCAGGACTGAAAGCACACTGAAAGCCACACTAGAAAATAACATAAAAATAGTAACTGACAGAGCTAAGGATTTACTTCAAAAATTGAATATATTCAATACACTAAGAGAAATTTTAAGCAGTAAGAACCATGATACTTCCACAGATAATTTACCTCATTAGAGCTAAGATTTTGCTTTGAAAATTGGACATATTCAGTACAAATAACAATGAAAATTAAAGCAGCAAGAACCACAATATTTCCACAGATAATTTACCTCATTAGAAATATCCTTATCCCTGGGAATCCTTTGAGGATAAAGGAACTGCAAGAACTTATAAATGGCCAAATCATAGGAAATGAGAACAGAATGACAAGCGATTCAGTGGCATGTATACCTAAATTCTGTGAAAGGTGGGGATTACATCACCTAACAACGTATATCACAGCTTTCAAGACAGCTAAATATATAAGATGGATACGGGGAAAAGAAAAGAAAAGAAAAAGAAAGGCTAAGACAGGTACAAGACAGAAGAGGTCCCCTAGTGGACATACCACAGAAATGGGTCAAAGAGATCTACATACGATGCATAGACTATGGGGGAATGACATGGGGAAGAGAACCCAAGAACAGGATATAGGATTACCTAGAAGTTATAAAGGCTGTGCCTAAACTGGTGAGAGACACGTGGAGTAAAAATGGTGTAAGTGAGTTGGAGTATATTCTGACCCAGAGAAGGAGTCCTGCCAACCAACAGGTTATAGTAGACTTTATATAGTTTAAATTGATTCTATGGTTTGAATAAGTGTGGATATTTTTAGATGTGATTGTCAATTAGTTAACCTGATGTCACTAACTTACACATTGTTTTCTTTAAATAAAATAAAATAAATTTGAAGTTGAAACAAAAAAATATATATAAATAAGTAAATAACTGTCTTGAAGACTAAAATATATACTGATAAGTTAAATATCCCAGCAGAGGCTAAATTCAATAATCACAGCCTGTATTTCCTAAAATGGTAGCACAACTGATTGCCAGACCACTTACATGTATTTACAATGTCTCACTTCCTTAAGGAATATTCCCAACACCCTTCCAACACTCCATTTCTTACCCTTACCAAAGGTTCCCTATCGAAAGCATCACAAGGATTATAGGCCTATTAGTAACCTATGCCCTAGGACCTAAATATTTAAAAAATTCTTGTGTTAAGCAACTCTTTGATAACATAAATTCATACGGTCTTTTATGTGACCAACAGCATGCCTTCTGCAATAGCTTTACTCTCATGACTGTTCTATACAGTACTGCTAATGACATATATTGCAGTATGAATGGTGGTCTTCTTACAGGTGGCCTAACTGATGATTAACAATTACTAATATATGAACCTATGAACCTATGACTGTTCTATACAGTACTACTAATGACATATATTGCAGTATGAATGGTGGTCTTCTTACATGTGGCCTAATTGTTGATTAACAAGTAATCACACCTTACTACTTAACAAACTTATAAAACTCAAAATAAAAAACAGCAATTTAAAATGCAAAACACTTTAACACTTAAAATATATATATTCAGTATACTCAGTGTGAAAGGCTTTTAGTGATTTTCATTAAGTATATTCAGTTTGTAAGGCTTTAAATTTTAGACTTATAAAACTCACTTTTGACAACAACTATCTAAATGGTTTAAAAGCTACCTATAAAATAGAGCCTTTCAGGTTTAAGGTAATACCTTTCTAGTCAATACTAGTGCACTTAATACTGGGGTATCGCAAAGGTCCATATTGGGACCCTATCTTTTCTCTCTCTCTATAAATGGCATAACTCACTATCTCCCATTCTTCAGCATAGTTATGTATGCAAATGACTTAACTATTTATTGATCAGATTCTTCTGCATCACACTTGCAGAACAAATTTACCAGCCTATGTAAATGGACACACGTCTACCAAATACTAAATAACCCTGGCAAATCCAAAGTGATGACATTTGGCACTCAACAGAAGATAACACATCTTCCCCCACATATAATAAAGGACAAAATGAACAATATAATAATTAATGTAGCTGAACACAGATTTCTAGAGCTATCTAAGAATTCCATTTGATCTGTCCTTATCTTTTGCACTTCATACAAAACAAAAAGAAATTGCAAGTAAAACTTCTGTCTAGCTAAAGTTATGCCATAGAAGTATTTAGAGCCTTACTAAGAAAAGTCTTGCTTTTTGAAAGTGAGTATGGCTTGGCTCAAACAACTCTTCACTCTAGCAGAAACGCTCATAAACTGCAATGTGCTGAAAATAAAATCTTCACATTTATACTTTTAGCAGATTCCAATACCCATCATTGGGACCTTCTAAAAATGTCAACTGGCTATCAATACAGAGTAAATCTATGTTGTCCCGTCTCCCCTTGCATGACTACACTACACACAAAAAGACATTTGACGACCTTTATTAAACTGTATTATACAATGAACTATGTACACAAAAACCAACATTAATTAACATCTTCAGCAACGATGATCTCCAGGCAGCATCACCACTCACTCTGGATGAACTTTACCTCAAGGCAGCGTACCAACTCACCTTGATACCTTCTCCACTGGGCAGTGTACCTACTCACCCACATAAAGAGGCAGCGTACCTACTCATCTCACACCATACCAAAACCATAAACCAATACACCTTCTTTAGAGGGGGAACAGAAGAGGATAGTCCTGTCCCTCTTCTCCGCCTCAAATTGCCCACATCTACCATCCATATATAAAAGAGGAGGGTGGGAGGTCCACCAACTCACACCAAATGTGCCTACTTCCTCTAATCCCAAACCCCTAGTACTGTCAGAAGTCCCACCTATTCCCTACCTCACTTCCTTTTACATCTCCCTCTCTCCTTAACCATTTCACCACCACAAGCCCACTATCCTAACCAACTGCAATCCTTACCTTCCTTTCTACCACTATGCCCTCCCCACACCCCTTACTCCCTTACTCGAGGGACCAGAACAACTTAGTTTGTCCCAAACTGCATTTGTCCCGTCCCCCCTTAAATGACTACACTACACACAAAAAGATATTTGACGACCTTTATTAAACTGTATTATACAATGAACTATGTACACAAAAACCAACATTAATTAACTTCTTCAGCAATGATGATTTCCGGGCAGCATCACCACTCACCCTGGACGAACTTTACCTCAAGGCAGCATACCAACTCACCTTGATACCTTCTCCACCAGGGCAGTGTACCTACTCACCCACATAAAGAGGCAGCGTACCTACTCACCTTACACCATACCAAAACCATAAACCAATACACCTTCTTTAGAAGGGGAAAAGAAGAGGACAATCCTGTCCCTCTTCTCTGCCACCAGGCTGTTCCCCCTCCTAAACCTTAGCCGCAATCATATCCTCTAAAAAGAGTTTCAGATGCAAATTAAAAAGATCCAGACCCACATCATTAAGGTGTATTCCATCCGTTCGATACCAACACTCCTCTCCATCCCCAAAATCTCTATGGTCAATAGTATGCATTCCCAAAATCCTTAATTGCCTAGCCAACCTTTGATTAACACACCTTCTAACCCTTTCAATTGCCTTATGACTATATGCAGCCCTCTAACACAAATGCGGAACCAACTCTGACCACACAATTTCCATACCCGGGTACAAAGCCTATAATCTCATCAAATCTTGCAGCATAATGTCCACCAATTGTTTTTTAGGAACAATGCCCAAGTCATTACCCCCTAAATGAATGACTAATATACATGGACAACCCACCTTCAGTTTAGCCCTCTCAAATTCATGTAATAACCTATCCCACCTAAGCCCCCTAACACCATGCCAGGACACTGACCACCCTAAATGTGCTAAATCCAAATTTTCCCCAGCATCCCTAACTAAAGCACGCTTCTCTGCCCAGTGGATGAATGAATGCCCCAAGATGATAATGTGCTTCCCTAAAAGAAAAGAAGAAAAATTAATAATCAGACCACAATGTATCTAATATAAAACAAAAACGCATTTGAAGACCACCTCCCCACTTTTTTAATCAATTCAATAGAACTACCCTCTCTAGCTAAATCTGAAGCCCTACCTATCCTGAACGAATGAGCTGCAAACCTCTCCGCCGGACATCCCATACAACGTAAAACCTTCCTCACCAAAAGTATGAAACTACTACTCGACACCACCTTCCCATCCACTGAACAAAAAATTAACTGATCCACACTCCCCTTTCACCTCCTCACAAATTCTTTTGCCCACATTACTGGAAAAATGCAATGATTCCTGTCAGTTTTAAGCACCACCACACATCCCCTACCCAACTGATCTGTCTTACTCCTCCTTAATGCAATAGTAGCTTCACCCTCCCCTATAATGACATCCTTCCAATATTATGAGCCTAACAACTCCGAAATACAAAAAGCACCAAAATATAACCAAGTACATAATGTACCTCACATAAAATAATCCATAGACCCCTTTTGCAACAAACCTAACCCTTTCAACAAAACTTTTAATATAACCCTCGTAATTGGCCATCTAATATCCTTACGTTCCACCACCATTCTACCCCAACCCCTTAACATATGCCCTAATGACCAAGACTTAGTGAAATCCTGCAACCTCGCTACCTTAGCGAAAATGCTAATCACAGCCAAATCCACCTTAACCATCTGCAAAGCCCTGCCTAACCCTGAAGCACGAGCTACATATCGCAGTAGTAATTCCTCTGACCATACCCCTTCCTCCTCTGGCAGCTGCAAAATAAACTGATTAAAATCAGAAAGAGCCCTACCATACGCCTTACTTGTAGAAGGGGCCCAGGAATGCCCTACCAACCGCCTGGCTACATCGACCCACAATTCCACACCTCCTCTGGCAGGATTTCTGGCACCTTATCCGCCCATGGAACCAACCCTCGAAACCTGTAAAACTTTAATCGGGACAACCTATCAGCAATCTCATTCCTTACACCAGGCACATGCACTCCTGTAAAAGAAAAATTTATTAGAAGGGTCTGCAAAACCAATTTATGTAATACCAACAATAACAAGCCCAACTTGGCTGTCTTTTTTTGCAATACCCTCACTACAGCCATATTGTCTGAGTGAAAAACTACTAGTTTGCCCCGCAATTGCTCCTTCCACACCACCAAAGCTGCCCATATAGGCATCAATTCCAGAAAGGCCACATCTCGCTTCCATACCTCCTCCCAATCCCGAGGCCATTCAGCCGCAAACCACCAACCACTAAAATAGGCCCCCATGCCAGCACCCCCAGCTGCATCTGTAAACAACTGATGTTCCTCCTGCCCCACCCAGTCTGACTGCCAAAAAGATATCCCATTAAATTGCTGCAAAAACCCGTTACACAACCCCAAGTCCTCCTGCACCAGCTGGGTTACCCTAACCCAATGGTGTTTGCTCTTACCCCCTTTCAGCAAGTACGCCAGTGACCTACAAAAAGCTCGCCCTGGGTGTACCGCTCGACAGGCAAAATTCAAAAGCCCCAGTAACTCCATCACTGAACAAATCCAAATCTTATCCTTACCCAACACCGAACATATCACCGACCTAAGCCTCTCTATTTTATTCTCTGGTAAACGAAACAATCCCCGCTCTGCATCAACTGTTAATCCAAGAAATTCTAATGCCCTTGCTGGACCCTCCATCTTATGGTAGCCAATGGTACCCCTAACTCCTCACACATAATGGTAAACTCCCGCAAACCCTCCTGTGCTCCTACCCTTCCTTCGCCCACCAACAGAAAATCATCTAAATAATGCACTGCCTTTTGAGTCCCCACTTTCTGCTGCCAAATCCAATGCAATACTGTTCTGAACTTCTCAAAATCACACATGTCACTGAATAACCCATGGGCATAGCTTTATCAAAGTAGTACTTACTCACATTCCCAATAGTGGCCAATCCTCCCTCCTAATAGGCAACAATCGAAAAGCCAACTCAATGTCAACCTTAACCAACCATGGCTCCCTAAATTCCCTAATCACTTTTACTGCATCATCTAAGGAAGCGTAATGCACCCTAACCTCCTCTTCTGCAATAAAATCATTTACTGAATTCCCTTCCGGATAAGACAAGTGATGTAGCACTCTGAATTCCCCTTCTCGCTTCTTCGGCACCAACCCCAAAGGTGACACCCTGTAAGTACTAAAAGGCGGACTATCAAAAGGACCCAATAACTGCGCCACCCTACTCTCTTTCTCCAATAAAGCCTCCAAGATGTCCTCTTTACCTTGAACAGATCGTAAATTCTTGCAACCCCCCACCACTTCCCACTGTGGACTTAATAAGAAACTCCTTTTGAAAACCTTGTATTATCTCTTCTTTGATGTCCAAGCCAAGAAACCGATGAAGCTTATCCCAGAGAACCTCCACCTTAATAGGGAATGGTGCCCCTTCCTCTATTGCCTCTTAAAAACCCGAGTCCAAATCCCTGGGACCCATGAAAATTACCCCTCCCCCGGGCTGGCTGAAAGCCTTGCCCACCAAAAGCACCTTCATGACCCATCACATTGGAGTTCCAGGACAAATCCTGCCGACCAGAGCTAGTGGCCGAATGACCCCCTCCACATCTCGAACAAACATGGGCAAATTTGCACCCCACCCATGAACAGGAGCCACTATTAAATGACCAACACACACCCACTGTTTCCGGTCCACTCAAGCTTCTGTTAAAGCCCCCGTAACTATCCATCATAGTAGCCAACCATAGATCTGGGTGATGCACCTCCCAACAGAGTGACTGGGCCACAGCCTTCTGTTTGCGGAAACGCTGATCATACCAGAGCCACGCATTACCCGGCCTTAACCGCTGTGCCTCATGAATGGTAAGGAAATAGCCTAGCAGTGGCAGAGCCAAGGACCCGTTCTTCTCCAGCTGCACTGCCATAAAATAAATAAAGCCAACCACCCAATTATCCCATGTCCTAGGGCGAAGCTTACCTACTCTCTGCCTTCCTAATGCTGCTAAGGCCACTAAAAAGTCCTTACCGTTAGAGGACTCTGCTTCCACTAGCCATTGGACCCCTTCTGCATCGATCAGCTCAAACAAATCCACATACTCTCCTTGCCAAATCTTTTCCTTAACCAGGCCCGAAATGTGCGGGATCAGAATAACTGCTCCTGTCCCCTGCCCCAAAGACTGGGTAGCCAACCAATCCCCAGGCCGCAGCCCAAATTCAAAGCCTACCTCCAAGCCCAAGCCCAAACTATCCCCGGAACCCTCCAACCCCCCATCGCATCTCTAACTGGGTACCTGGCACCCTGTGTTAGCTGCCTCTGCGCCTCATCTATCCCTTGCACACCACCCCCGAGATCCCCAACTGCCAAGTTGTCATCCCTCCCCACCATCCTCAACCCCTAGCTCCCCCAACAATGCTGCTGTAATAAAACCATTACCTGCACCTTCATCTTGCGATGTGCTGGGAACCGGTGTCTCCACTGCTATCACCTGCTGTGATGCCTGCTGCTTCTTCCCCCCAGCTGGGGTTCTCACTGCCATGCGTCGCCTCTTCCGACCTGGGGTCTGCTCAGGTTCCTGTATCCCCTCTGATGTTGTCGCCTCTTGGAACAGCTCCTCCGCTTGGGCCACAATTGCTTGCCAACTCTGCCTCAGCTCTAGTAATTTGGCCATCTGTAAAAGAGAAACAAAATATTAGCACTATTCTATAAGCCCGACTGCCCTACTCCCTCCCAACCCCTGGTATTGCCTTGCCTGCACCTTAACTTATCCCTGCCTGCTCACCATCACCTTTCACCCATCCTGTCAGCCACACCTCCTACCATTAGTACCCCATCCAACCCTAGCATATCCCCTATCAATATCCCCCCCCATGTATCTATGAGGAACAAAAAAAAAATTAATTACTTAATTAAGTCTCTCTAACTATCTCCCTATCAATCAGCCGCCCAATCCCCTCACCATTCACACAAACAAGGCTAAACACACTTACCTTCCCTCCCAGCATGCTCTTCTATCTAAATAACGGTTATTCCACGCAGTGCGCATGCGCAAACTGGCACTAGGACCTAACAGCCGAAATACGGGCAACAGCAACCCACTACACCACCAGGGAGGACGGACAAGCCATATCACCACCACCACCACCAAAACCTGGGACAGAGGGACACCCGACCTGCCACAACGCCATCCTGAAGGCCAAGAAGACTGACCGACACCCATGAACCCAACAGGGAGCACGGACCACCAACCGCCACTATACCACTGATGAAGAAGACGATGAACCCTCAAACTCAAGTCGCAAACACCGGAGAAGTGACACAGACACATTGGCCCACGAACCCACCAGGGATAAGATACTTCAAATCCGAGGGACACCCAGATGACTGCGACGCCATCCTGAAGGGAACTGGAGAGGCAAACGGACACCCACAAACCCTCCAGGGAGCGCGTACCACAAACATCACCACTACCACCGATGAAATAGAGTTGAGAGAACACTGGACCCATGAACCCACCAGGGATAAGATACTCTGACACTGAGGGACACCCGGACAACCACAATGCTATCCTGAAGGGAACCGGAGAGCAAACAGACACCCAAGAACCCCTCAGGGAGCACGAACCGCAAACACCGCCACTACCACCAATGAAATGGAGCCGGGAACACGCTGGACCCCCGAGGAGCTGATCCATTGCTATACCTTAATGCTACCGCCAACCACGACCACCGGGAGAACATCTACCCCAGGAATGAACACAACCGGCCCATGAACCCACCAGGGAGCATGAGGGGATGATCTACTACTACCCCCCAACCTAAATGGACCATATTACACCGATGGACCCCCCTTTGCCTACCACGACCACCAGGAGAACGTCTTACTGGTTTTTTTTTTCGTTTTTTTTTTTCTTTTTTTTTAACTAAACCCCGACTGCATGGCACCGACGGCCTGCTACCCGACGGAGCTAAGGACAGGCCCAGCCTCCCCCCATGGATGTCACTCAACTGCATGGCCCCACCGAAACAAGGCCCAATGAATCCCCAGGGGACCGGCGGATGACAGGGAGCAATGAAAACTTCAACCACCCAGGTAAGCCTAGCACTATTCCCATCCACTTTATTATCTATAGCTACATTATTCTATTTTTTTTTTGTCCATCCCCCCAACTGTTCACCCACAAACACACCCACACACACAGTACTCTATCACCCTTTCCTATCAGTAAGCTCAAACTATATTCCCAGACTACAACCCCCCTTAACCTAATCCCTAGAAAACACCAAAGGGGGAACTGACCCAGACCACCTAACCCCTTCTCTCCGCACCATCCAAGGCCTATCTTCATCCACGATACCTACAGGTCGTCTGGACATAAGCTAGTTATCACTCCACCAACTCATGCCAAATGTGCCTACTTCCTCTAATCCCAAACCCTTAGTACTTTCAGAAGTCCCACCTACTCCTACCTCACTTCCTTTTACATCTCCCTCTTTCCTTAACACTTTCACCACCACAAACCCACTATCCTAACCAACTGCAATCCTTACCTTCCTTTCTACCACTATATCCTCCCCACACCCCTTTACTACCTTAGTTGAGGGACTGGGACAACTTAGCTTGTCCCAAACTGCACTTAACACTAAGCTCCATACCATTCAAAATAATTATGCTAAGTTAATATCCCCCCGAACTACCCATTAGGTAACAAACTTACTCCTACAGAGACAGCCAGGAAGAAGTGTTTACTTTAATCAGATCCCAATTTAAATGGACCATAAGTAAAACAGCTTTCCATAGGATAGGATTAGCAACATGGAACCATCTACCTGCTGAAGTATGGAAATGAAAAACAATAAACAGCTTTAAGACTAAACTCAAAGAACATCTACTAAATGCAGTGAAATGTACTTGCTTTAATGTAACTGGATAGGAACTACATGAGTATTTTTCTTTCCATGGTGTTACTGAAATGTTTCACTTGTTGTTTGGATAGAATTGATGCGTTCTATATGCTGTACAAGTTTTTGTAAATAATGTTGTGTACATACTGAACAGTTCTATCTGTAAACTTAGTCTATCCCTTCAGGGCTTGGGTGTTAGCTGAAAAGCTGATCAGTCTACTTATCAAGTTAACAAATACTTTTTCATAGATAGAGAGAGAGAGAGAGATAGTTAGATAGATAAATGCCCAGAGACAGACAGTAGGCAAGTGAAGGTGAAAGTTGCAAACCCTAAACCCTTACTATAGGATGCAGCTCAAAGCTTTAATTATCTACACTAACTGCCATACACATGGGGCCCTCAGCACTTTGACCATTCGCCATTACCATCCTAAATAGTGCAATGGAGAGTACTTCCCATGATGTAATACATGCCAGGACCATCTATTTTGTCATATGAGAGGAGATGCTATTTATGGATGCCTAATACCACTTATAGGAGTATATTACTGATACTACCTGTCTGCAGGTGCCGCACTAGAATTGCAATCATATCTAGTGTGCCATCTTTCCCATTCCCTAAAGTGGCATTTTCTTCCAAAAGGTAATGTATATACTGTGAGTATCCATTTTGTTTAAAAATAAATGGCTGTTCGTGAGGTGTTCTGACTATGTCTGTAACACTATCCTGCTGCTACTACCTGCCTGCATGATGAAACTGCAGTGCAATTCCAATAAAATAAGAAATAAAGAATCAAATCTGTGAGATCACATTTAATACATAAGTAGCACTGTGCTATTTCATTTATTTTTACTTTCTAACTATCTGTGCAACATCACATGAGTTTTGAATGCCCAAATGTGCTTTCTGCTGAGGATCATGTCAGACATGCACCCTGGCATACACTTTGTGGGTCTTCTGCTCCTTAATATTCTTACTCCTTCCTCATACTCATCCTTCAGATGAGACATTAAACCAAGGTCCCACCTGCCTTAGTAAGTGGCAGCTCAAGGTGATGTACAATATTCCATGGCATTTATCAAAAAAGGTTAGGAAAAGTTACCTCTACCCTGTCCAAATTTCCCCTAGACAGTTTGTATACCATCTCGGGTCTCCCTTGAAAAGAGGACAGACACTAGGATAGTGTAACTGCCCTGTTCAACAAAGAATAACTAAAATAAAATATTTTGTTTGCTTTGACTTGCTCAGGTTGTATTTGCTCTGTCCTGAGTTGCTTGAGCTGTATTTAAGTTGTTCTTTACTTGCATTTGCCTACTTTGTACTTATTGTTTTGACTTGTCATGGTTCAAAGGTATGTGATTAACTCTTCTGAAAAGTAAAAGAGTAGCAAAGAAATTTACACACTTTAAAATTATTACTCTTTCTCTGAATTGGAGTTACCTCTGACTAACAATATGTAGGTAAGGGGGTGAGGAGATGAAGCCTACAAATGGAGAATGATGGAGACATTCCCTGCAAATATATTTATTTTTCTTTTAATATATTTCCAGAAATTCCCAATTTTCTTGAGCACATATGTGTAAAAAACAAATTTACTTAATGTAATAGATTTTCTAGTGAAATGTACTATCTATAGTGTTTAGAGCTTGTACAGTTTCAAGTAACATAGCCCTTCATATTCCACTATGAAGAATTTTTATATTTTCTGCTGGTAAATACTGCTTCTTCTACCATAACTTTGACTAATACATAATCATAAAATACCTATTCAATAACTACAGCAAGGGATCCTGCTGTTCAAGGTATTATAGAACTGCTGCTGCTAAAACTGTATATCTTGTGAATATTCTATTAAAAATAAAAAAATGGCACAATCACTGATCCCTGAGACCTGCTCTGGGAATTTACTTAAC